>NW_026857947.1:0-9706 GCF_026571515.1 Ruditapes philippinarum
CCCTGCTGGAAATTTGGACAAGGGTTTAATTTCTGATCCTGAATTGAATTTTGATAATGAACTGGCCTACTTTTGATATATTTGATATCGCTTTACCTACTTTTTTTGTCTTTTATGTACAGACTTGAAATTTGGACAAGGGGTGTAAATTTCTGTAATTTTTGATGTTGAATTCAATTTTTGATACATGTTTTGCATGTGACATTTTGTGTTTTCATTAAAAAAAAGTTATAAAAAAAATTGTTTAGTCAAAATCAATCCTGCTCCAGTGGTCATTTATTCTGCATTTATTCTACATAGTCTCATAGGAACACACTTGCAACATACATATTTTTAACAAAAGCCTTTCCAAAATATTAGGGCAAATTATTTCAATTTATATTGTGAATAATGAAATGATGGGTTAGATGAGTGATCTAGGCCAATCTTAGTGGCCCTATTTTTTATTATGAAGAAAAAAAGCTAAAACAATCAGTGTTGTGAAAGTATATTAGCTAGAGGGGCAAGTTAAAGGGGCAACATTCGCTGTCATGGCAGCGAGTATTTGTGGTTGTGAATAATCAGTGATGTAAAACAACTTACAATAGGATATTGAACATTTAGCAAATCAGTATTAATGGTAATATTTAGCTTTAGCATGTAAGATTTTATAGCCCGTTTTAAACCATGATATTCTAAAAAATTAACTTGTTTGCCTATACACTGTTCTAAAAGATTTTTTTTTTTTTTTTTTTTTTTGAAGCCCAACAGGTAACTTCGTTTATTGTCCCCGTCATGGGTAAAATAGGGTCGGGGGTCCATCCGCTATTTCACCTTACAAGTTTTCTAACAAAAAATATATATATATATATACACACATATGACAAGGACAACATAATTTTGTAAATTATAAATTATAAGTCTACATGGGCTATGGAATTATGACATGCTACATAATAATGCAACACGATTAGTAGATATAATATATATAATCAAGTACACTCAAGTATTGTTTCTTACTTATACAATGCATTATGATAAAAGATATATTATATGTTATTTTGGTTTTGGAGTGATATATGTGGATATATTACCTGTTAAGATTTTATATCACCCGAGCCATTAGGCGAGGGTGATATTTTATCTGGCAGGTAATATATCCACATATATCACTCCAAAACCAAAATAATAATTTTATTACCCTTCCCCTGCCGAGTTTAGACGATTTGTTAAAAAATTAATAATCATTACTGTTTCAAATGAAACGTCGAAATAAGACTCCCTTTAGGATACCTCTTCTTCACAACATGACGTCACATAAATACATGATGTATTTTTCCCGTACCTTACAAAAGTAAACAAGAGAAAAGGAGTAGTCTATTGAACGCACTTTTTAGCTCACCTGACCACGAAGTGGTCATGGTGAGGTATAGTGATGGGGCTATGTCCGGCGTCCGTCGTCGTGCGTTGTGCGTCGTGCGTCGTGCGTCGTGCGTTGTGCGTCGTTCGTCGTCAACAATTGGGTTGTTAACAGTCTAGCAGTCACAGTTTTGATTGGATCATCATCAAACTTTGTCAGAATGTTTGTCTCAATGAAATACAGATCGAGTTCGAAGATGGGTTATCTCGGGTCAAAAACTAGGTCACAGGAGCTAAAAATAGAAAAAGCTTGTTAACACTCTAGAGGCTGCAGTTTTCATCCAAATATTCTGGAAATTTGTCAGGAAGGTTGTTTTGATGATATCTAGGTCAAGTTCGAAGATGGGTCATCTCTGGTCAAAAACTAGGTCACGAGCTAAAAATAGAAAAAAGCTTGTTAACACTCTAACAATTGGGTTGTTAACAGTCTAGCAGTCACAGTTTTGATTGGATCAATCATCAAACTTTGTCAGAATGTTTGTCTCAATGAAATACAGATCGAGTTCGAAGATGGGTTATCTCGGGTCAAAAACTAGGTCACAGGAGCTAAAAAATAGAAAAAGCTTGTTAACACTCTAGAGGCTGCAGTTTTCATCCAAATAATCTGGAAATTTGTCAGGAAGGTTGTTTTGATGATATCTAGGTCAAGTTCAAGATGGGTCATCTCTGGTCAAAAACTAGGTCACGAGCTAAAAATAGAAAAAGCTTGTTAACACTCTAATAATTGGGTTGTTAACAGTCTAGCAGTCACAGTTTTGATTGGATCATCATCAAACTTTGTCAGAATGTTTGTCTCAATGAAATACAGATCGAGTTCGAAGATGGGTTATCTCGGGTCAAAAACTAGGTCACAGGAGCTAAAAATAGAAAAAGCTTGTTAACACTCTAGAGGCTGCAGTTTTTCATACAAATATTCTGGAATTTGTCAGGAAGGTTGTTTTAATGATATCTAGGTCAAGTTCGAAGATGGGTCATCTCCGGTCAAAAAACTAGGTCACAGGAGCTAAAAATAGAAAAAAGCTTGTTAACACTCTAGTGGCTGCAGTTTTCATCCAAATATTTTGGAAATTTGTCAGGAAGGTTGTTTTGATGATATCTAGGGTCAAGTTCGAGAATGGGTCATCTCCGGTAAAAACTAGGTCACAGGAGCTAAAAATAGAAAAAGCTTGTTAACACTCAAGTGGCCGCAGTTTTCATCCAAATATTCTGGAAATTTGTCAGGAAAGTTTTTTGATGGTTTCTCTCCGGTCAAAAACTAGGTCAAAGGAGCTAAAAATAGAAAAAGCTTGTTAACACTCTATAGGCTGCAGTTTTCATCCAAATATTCTGGAAATTTGTCAGGAAGGTTGTTTAGATGATATCTAGGTCAGTTTTGAAGATGGATCATGTCTGGTCAAAAAACTAGGTCACAGGAGCTAAAAATAGAAAAAGCTTGTTAACACTCTAGTGGCTGCAATTTTCATCCAAATATTTTGGAAATTTGTCAGGAAGGTTGTTTTGATTTTATCTTGGTCAAGTTCGAAGATGGGTCATGTCTGGTCAAAAACTAGGTCACAGGAGCTAAAAATAGAAAAAGCTTGTTAACACTCTATAGGCTGCAGTTTTCATCCAAATATTCTGGAAATTTGTCAGGAAGGTTGTTTAGATAATATCTAGGTCAAGTTTAAAGATGGATCATGTCTGGTCAAAACTAGGTCACAGGAGCTAAAATAGAAAAAGCTTGTTAACACTCTAGTGGCTGCAGTTTTCATCCAAATATTCTGGAAATTTGTCAGGAAGGTTGCTTAGATAATATCTAGGTCAAGTTCGAAGATGGGTCATCTCCGGTCAAAAACTAGGTCACAGGAGCTAAAATAGAAAAAGTTTGTTAACACTCTAGTGGCTGCAGTTTTCATCCAAATATTCTGGAAATTTGTCAGGAAGGTTGTTTTGATGATATCTAGGTCAAGTTGGAAGATGGGGAATGTCCGGTCAAAAACTAGGTCACAGGAGCTAAAAATAGAAAAAGCTTGTTAATACTCTAGTGGCTGCAGTTCTCATCCAAATATTCTGGAAATTTGTCAGGAAGGTTGTTTTGATGATATCTAGGTCAAGTTGGAAGATGGGTCATGTCCAGTCAAAAAACTAGGTCACAGGTGCTAAAAATAGAAAAAAGCTTGTTAACACTCTAGTGGCTGCAGTTTTCATCCAAATATTTTGGAAATTTGTCAGGAAGGTTGTTTTGATGATTTTCAGGTCAAGTTTCGAAGATGGGTTATCACCGGTCAAAAACTAGGTCACAGGAGCTAAAAATAGAAAAAGCTTGTTAACACTCTTGTGGCTGCAGTTTTGATTAAAAATATTCTGGAAATTTGTCAGGAAGGTTGTTTTAATGATTTCTAGGTCAAGTTTCGAAGATGGGTCATGTCTGGTCAAAAAACTAGGTCACAGGAGCTAAAAATAGAAAAAGCTTGTTAACACTCTAATGGTTGCAGTTTTCATCCAAACATTCTGGAAATTTGTCAGAAAGGTTGTTTTGATGATTTCTAGGTCAAGTTTGAAGATGGGTCATCTCAGGTCAAAACTAGGTCACAGGAGCTAAAAATAGAAAAAGCTTGTTAACACTCTAATGGCTGCCAGTTTTTCATCTAAATTTCTGGAAATTTGTCAAGAAGGTTGTTTTGATGATATCTAAGTCAAGTTCAAAGATGGGTCATCTCGGTCAAAAACTAGGTCACAGGAGCTAAAAATAGAAAAGCTTGTTAACACATTAGGGGCTGCAGTTTTCATCCAAATATTCTTGAAATTTGTCAGGAAGGTTGTTTTGATGATGTCTAGGTCAAGTTCGAAGATGGGTTATCTCCGGTCAAAAACTAGGTCACAGAGCTAAACATAGAAAAAGCTTGTTAACACTCTAGTGGCTGCAGTATTGATTCAAATATTCTGGAAATTTGTCAGGAAGGTTGTTTTGATGATTTCTAGGTCAAGTTCGAAGATGGGCCATCTCAGGTCAAAAAACTAGGTCACAGGAGTTAAAAATAGAAAAAAAGCTTGTTTACACTCTAGTGGCTGCAGTTTTTATTCAAATATTCAGGAATTTGTCAAGAATGTTGTTTTGATGTTTTCTGGGTCAAGTGCTAAGATTGGTCATGTCTGGTCAAAAACTAGGTCACAGGAGCTAAAATAGAAAAATCTTTTTAACACTCTAGTGGCTGCTGTTTTGATCCAAATTTCCTGGAAATTGGTCAGGAAGGTTGTTTCGATGATTTCTAGGTCAAGTTTGAATATGGGTCGTGTCCAGTCAAAAATTAGGTCACATTGCCCAAATATGGAAAAATCTTTATAACACACTAGAGGTCACATGTTTGACTCAGTCGCATCAAACTTGGTCATGATGCTTGTTTAAGACATTGCTTGGATGCGGTTGTGTCAGGTGAGCGATCCAGGGCCATCATGGCCCTCTTGTTTGTAATTAATATCAAGCTTTCACAAGGTTATATTTGTTTTCGATACTGATGGTTATATGTATCATAACTCTACTTTGGTAAATATTTATCATTTGACAGTTAAAAAGTGCTTTTAAATCGGAATTTACACCGCGTAAGATCGAACCGTATGCGCATCATCTCCGCGCATGTTGTTTACAACGTTGGGTACCAAACGGGGAAAATTAGTGTGTATATTACCCGTCTGGCTCGGTTATATCAATTTCTTTCGGGTGATCAATATCCAATCAAAAAGGCGGAAAAAATCTGGAAGGGTAATAAATTAATATATCAATATAAATTCACATCGATTGAAAAAAAACAACAAAAAACAAACAAAAAAATACAAATAAAAGAAAACAACGTTGTTCGTATATAGGCCTGTATGTATGTTTCTTATTTAGGTTGTCTGATTATATTTTAAAAATCTTTTATGTTGTTATAATTTCCTTATCGGTATTCTGATATAAAATATAAGGTTACTCATCATTTTGGTATACGGGCATTGATAGAATAAATGTTCAATCGTTTCTCTATCAATGTTACAATATGAACATAAATCATTATCTCTAATATCTATTCGATGTAAAAATGTATTTGTCACAAGAATCTTTTGATTAATCTTATACTGAAAATCTTGCAATTTTATCTCTTTCACAGTATTTAAACTTGTAC
Organism: Ruditapes philippinarum; assembly: GCF_026571515.1. Lineage (NCBI taxonomy): Eukaryota > Metazoa > Mollusca > Bivalvia > Venerida > Veneridae > Ruditapes > Ruditapes philippinarum. The sequence continues at coordinate 5,538 of NW_026857947.1, forward strand.
AATAATCTAAAAACTCCTTCTGTGATATAGGTCCTACAGAATTTACCCATTCATTAGGAACAACTAGATTGTCAGCGTCAATAAGGATATCATAAAATAATCTACAACCTTTACTATTATGTATAACACATTTAAGATAGGGATTTAACGAAATGTTTTGCTTGTATAAAAATACTTCATCTCTACTGTTCCTAATCTTTTCTCTCCATAAAAAAGGTATGGACTCAATGACTTGTTGAATATCTAAAAATGTACCTCTTAACTTATATATATCTTTCAATTTTTGAATACTGTAAATATTGCTGTCATTGTTGTATAAATCAATAATAAATATTATATTATGATGTATCCAATTGTTAAAATGTAAATTAGTGTTACGGAATCTAGTGTTAAACCATAATGGTGAATATAATATATCTTCGATACTTTTAATGCTCACTTTTTTGCAAAAGTTAGTCCATGTTTTCATCACTTGTTTCCAGAAAATATTTGAAAGTTCTTCAGATATAACTGATGCATAACCAGGACCAAGTTTTACCACTTTGGTTATATTTAAACGAGACAGTGTAACCCAAGATTCGTCATTTTCGTTCAATAGACGTTTAATCCAACTTAACTTTAAACTGTTCATAAAGGCTCTAACATTTACCATTTTAATACCACCTGCTTCTATATTTTTATCTATAACTGATTTTTTAATTTTATCTGGACCTTTTTTCCATAAAAACCGATATAATAATCTTTCTATTTGTTTAATGAAATCTTCTGAGGGATTAATTTTGGCAATGACATAAACAAATGTACAAATTTTGAAATAATCAAAGATTTTATAATTGTGACTCTTCCAAAAAGAGTTAAATTACGCTTAGACCATACATTAATTAATTTTTCACATTTATTAAGAATTTCATGCCCATTTAAGTCCCAAATGTCCTCAACGTCTGCGGAAAATATTACTCCTAATATTTTTATTGGAGATTTAGACCAGTCTAAATCAAACTGTTGACATAATTTAGTATTTGAATTTCTTAACCAGAAATAGCATAAAATTTATCAAGCGTGTTTAGGCAATGTTGTAATGATTTCTCAGTACCATCTAAAAACAACTGTGTGTCATCTGCATACTGACTTAACTTATATTCTTTATTATCAATCGATATTCCAGTAATATAATTATTTTTCCTAATCATTAAACCCAAAACTTCCGCACATAAGATAAAGATATAAGGTGAAATTGGATCTCCCTGTCTACAACCACACTTAACTTTAAAGAAATCTGATAAATGACCATTTTGTATGATACAGGTTTCTGACCCATTTTGGAATAGATTTATCCATTTTTTAAAAGAGGGACCAACATTAAAATAATCTTAAGTTTTCTGAATAAATTTCCAAGAAACTGAATCGAATGCTTGCTGAAAATCTATAGATAGTAAAAGACCTGGTATATCGTTTTGTTTTGGTTTCAAAAAGAATATCATATATCAATCAGATATTTTCACTAATACACCTTCCTGAGATAAAAACCTTTTTGATCTTGGCAAATAATGTTATTTAAAAACTCTTTTCAGTCTGTTTGCTATAGCAAGCAGAAGCCATTTTATAAATTAAATTTAAAAGTGTTATTTGGCGCCAATTCTTCATAAAAAATCTACTTTTATTCGGTTTAGGCAGACACGTTATAACACCTTGTTTCTGAGTGACGGATAAACTATAATAAAGTAGCCAAAGTTAAGAGCTTTTAAAACAAAAATTGAGATATCTTTCCAGAAAAATTTAAAAAATTCAACTGTAAAGCCATCTAAACCTGGACTTTTACCATTTTTCATGCTGTTTAAAGCAATATTTAACTCATCAATTGTCAATTCGCCCTCTAACATTTGAGAATCAAGTTCACTTAACTTATTTTCATTTTCCCCTAAAAGATTTAACTCAATAAAATCACCTTGTTCATTAAGAATATCTTTCACAAATCTTATTCCTTTGTCATAAAAAGATTTAATGTAGATATATCTATGTCCTATTGAAAAGCAATGGTTATAAAAAAGTGGCATATGTAATATTTGTATGAAGTTATCTATACAAAGTTTATCAACAAAGGTCATGTAAGCTTTTAAAACATCAATCCAGAAGGAATTCTTAATCTTATTAATAATTAATATACAATACATTTTTCCAAAATTAAAAACTTTATCAATATTAAACAATGAGTTCACAAACTTATAACATTTACTATCACATATTTCAGTAGACCACACTAACCTTGACCTTCGAATTTTGCTTGTTCATGCTGTTATTGGCTGTAACTTTGTTATTTTTGAATGGATTGTCTTCAAACTTGAACATAATAATCTTCAAGGATATCCCTTAAAAATAAAAAAGTTGTTCAAATTTTGCCTCTAGAGTCAAAATTAGCCCCGCCCCAGGGGCAATAGATTTTCCTTATATGTATAGAGTAAAAACTTAAAAAATCATCTTCTCTAAATTTACAATGGGACAGTGACCTACTTTCTTGTCCTTTGATGTACAGCTATGAAATTTAAACCATGTGCATAGATTAAGATGTAAAGTAAACTTTTGTTGTAAAGTTGGATTCCACTTACAACAGCTTACATAATCATTGCATAATGTTGTATAATATTACTCAAGAAGTATAACATGTATAATCTTCACATATATATTTTTAATAAATATTAAGGGTTTACATTTCAGTTTATTTTAAAGTTTAATCATATTGAACATGTATTGTTTAATAGACATTTCATTCTTATCATTCATTAGTTTAATGTTGATTATAATTGTATTGAGTAACATTGTAGAACTTATTGAAGAAATCTTTAACAGTAACTTAGCATGGCCTAAGACTCTTTATATACAATATATAGAGAATGGTTCTACTTTCATTTACACTGGCCTTTAAACTTAGTGAGATACACTTTAGTTACTGATTGAGCATTTATATATGTTTGTAAATATGTTTAGTTGATATAAGTTTCTAGCTTTATTGTTTAGAATATTTTTGTAAAAGTTTTTTACTTTATTATTTTGTGATCATGGTCAATTGATACTGTTGCAAAATTTTCCATGAATCATAATCTATTTTTGGAATAGTTATGTAAAGTACTGATAAGCCTAGAGCATTTGTTAAGTAAATTCTGGTTGGCTGTAACTTGACCAATCAGATAAGTTGTTACATACAGTGCCACCTGTAGGTAGATGCTAGCTCCCTCTGGGATTCAGAAGTCCATTTATACAAGCATCTCAGGCAATTTTGACATTCTGCTGCTAATTTTTGGAAAAGTAAGATCTCTAAAAGCTCTCTAAGGTTAATTAATTAATTAATTTATTTATTTTAGGCACTTTGGCATTTAAATGAACCTTAGAGAATATCTAAATTCACTGAAACATTTTTGGTAAATTTGTAAGTAATATAAGTAATTATTTTTCACAGAATTAATTAAGATTAATTAATATCTTTTCTTTGTTTTAAGTGGCAGCCATTTTGAATAATTAGATCTATAGATTAAAACAGGGCTTGCTACTATTTAGGTTTATTAGTTTAACAGCACAGAATCATTAAGGTTATTTTTCATATTTTTAGTAATTACAGTTTAAACAACTTTTAACTGGTTTAAATCTTTAATTAAACTAGTTTATTTTGATTATCATATTTTTGGTTAATTACAAACAGTTTATATTAAAGGTACTCCACTGAGGTACGGCCGAATGTCACAAAAAAAAGTAAAATTTCACGAACCGATATTTTTTTGTTACCTGCGAGTTAAGGACATTCAAACAGAATCAGTGATACATTGATATGTGTTCTTTGGATTGGCAAGTCGTTTGAAATACATATTTTCTCCAATTTTGTGGGAAAAGCGTTTAAAACACCTTTCAGTTTGCAAATCTGAATAAAAACAACGGTCACGTGATGATGATTGTCGGGATGACTAAAAAGCGAAACGGAGAATTTTTTTGTGTATCGGCAGCAACGAAAGTGCGAAACCGGAATATACCAACAATCCATAAATTTAAAAGCAAATAATGGGTTTGTTTGTTAAATTTCTTGTTGTTCACATATGTTCTTGTGAGAAAAATCTTTCAAAAGCAATTTCAATATATTTAAAGCATTACATTGTTGTAATCATGTTTTTTTTCCATTACAATGA
>NW_026857948.1:0-120228 GCF_026571515.1 Ruditapes philippinarum
CCCCTTAGTATGCTTTTATAGACATATGACATATGACACTCCTTCACAGAATGTAAGATGTCTAAAAATAGACGATTGATCTAACGGTTGCAATTAAAACAGTATTAAGAATAATTGAAGAAACATTTAAGCTTTAATTTATTTATTTTCGAACAAAGATGCAGATATAATTTATAAGGCATATTATGCCTCAGAAATAAATATTTTTTACTTCTTTAAAAAGGGCTTAAAAAGGGCAAACATGAATTTTATAATGTTTAAATAATGGTTTTAGAGAATGTTAATTGCTTGTTACCTATAGAAAGTAGCGATAAATGTGATATAATTAGCAATAAAAGTAGCAAAATGTAAACAAAGTAGTATTTTTCCATACAGAATACTATATCAAATGAGAAAGATGGTTAAGGTAATTGGACAATGAGTACTGTTTTGGATACCATAAAAATACACCAAAATTAAAAAGCTTTTGATAAATAAAGATAAAAGCATTTCAGAAGCATAATGAGCCTTTAATGTTTAAAGTTAGGTGACTGATGCTACTTACTGTAATTGTGATAATACATAATAGGAAAATCAGAATGATTTGCAAGAACACGCGACACTTATGTTGCAAGCAATTAATATTTAGAAATGATATCTTAGGCTCTAAATGTAATTTTGCTTCATTTAATTTTATTTGATGCAATAAAACACTAAAAATCCGAGTAAATACAAAAGTTGTATACATGTACTCTGAATGAATTTCATTTGATTACTTTTGTGAGCAAGATATGATTCGATATTCATGATGTACTTTATAATATTTCTAACCTTCTACAAGGAACATTGATAATCCATTTAAATCAGCTGCTGTCAAACAACAAATATACCCTGAATTTATAAAAATCGTGTTCGTTAATTTCAATATAATAATGGGACATGACAAGTGGAAAGTAATGTATAAAAACATTTGCCTAAGAGTTGGTGAACTTATGAGTATACCAAGATTGACTTATGATTGTATCATAGTTTGGGGTCCTTTCTGTTGAAAATCCGTATACGATAAACATACACAGTGTGTTAACTGGTGTGAAGGTATTAGCTTCCCGCACTCCAGAGCATGCCCATTTATTGGCTCATTGTTCCTAGGATTTACTTATTGTGACGACAGAGAAAGGGATAGCGATAGAAATATCAAATTCAAATGCTCTTTCATTGGTTTCTGTTTGCAGGGGTTTCATATTGTGACAACAGAGAACGTGTTTTTATTTTTGCATGCGATACAAAAGAGAAAGAGCATCAAAACACTCGGCAATCTGATTTATACGCAGGGGTTACGCCTCCCCCTCCAAGTACAAATCAGATAGCCTCGTGTTTCGATACTCTTTCTATTACGTATACAATCAAAGCACTGAATGTACTGATGGGGAGGCTATGAGAGAATGTTTCAGACTAATAGTTTCTTTTTTCTTTTTGCTTAAAATATGCTACCAAAATAAAAAGATATGCACATTGCGCTATTTATCCTTACTGTTGTGTTCAACCATTCATATATATGGTTAATGTGGTTGACTATTCATTTTGTTAATATTCCAGAACATTTCATTGAGGTCTACATTCGGACTGTTAATCATGCAAATTTTGAAAAACCTAAACTGTCAATAATAAATGACATACCAGCAAGTATGACGACTGTTCATTATCAGATAACAATAACATTTTACAACTGACGGTTCCTTATCAAAATATTCTAGGACTGTTCATCATAAATACTTTATGTCATTTTAATATTATTGAATGATAATAACAACTGCAAGTGATGCAACATTTTATTGAACATAAAAAATTATACACGTTTAGATGTACCATAATTGAGATCAATTAGATACTGTCTTGTGATGAGTATTAATATTCATGCTCTACGGACAGAAGGTTGTCTTCTCCAGAAGCAAATCTCGAATAAAATCACGTTTCAGAAAATTATTCCCATTTCATTACTGACGGCGTCGGATAATATTAAAGCTAAATATTTCTTACATATCTGCAAAGCTTTTTCAAAACTGAATCAACCTAAGTGAAAATTGATCAGGAAGTTATATCTTCTTTTTTACCGCCAACTCTCAACCAACTTATGGTAGTTAATCGATAGATTCTACGTGTATTTTTAAACCTCACTAGCTTGAAATATATTGCGGAAAATCTGTTGTTAACAGGGTGTGCGGTTATTACGTAGGGTTTTCCCTGTCGACCATTTCCCGCAAATAGATGAGAACATCGAACCCGTCAGTGCTATGAATGGTGTTATAAATGGCGTGTTTTGGAAGTTTTTGTTGAAACTTCTCCAAATCCCTCCACAGGCGTGCACGTCGCGGAGAAGGCACACGGAAGGTCATAGTCAAGTCATCATAAGTACCAGAGGTGATTGGTTGACCTGTCGTGACTTACTCTGGAGGTTTGGCGCTAATAGATGCCGTTTTTGTTGTCGTCAGTCAGAAAGTTGATGCCTTGACGGTATTGTCGTCTCCTTTACCACCAAGGAACGAAGAATGGGCTTCCAGGAAGAATCTGCTTGAAAAAGACGTCCCAGATGCATGATCTCGGACATATGGTTATTCCGGCGCCGAGTATAAATAAACTTAAAACACACACACTTTTGTTGAAAACAAAACAAAAAAACAACAACACAATTTCTGTAGTAATTTTTCAAGTGTTGTAAAATGAATAAGAAATTCGTCTTATGGCGCCGATTATTTTTAGAACACAAACATAAACGTTCTTTTTTTTTTATTTTTCAAATAAACATTAATCACTTAAGCGCGCGCAAATATCGTTTTCAAATTAAAGTTTCGCAAGATATGTTAATGACTTCCCGATGCTCGACTGTAAGTAATTTGTATATGTATGCGGTTTTTTTTTGTTTGTTTTTGTTTTTTTAATTAAAGCTTCTTATTCTTTAATATTTTTATGTATCTCATAATCTGTATTGAAAATTTGAATTTTATTACACATGGAGTATCAAATTATGATGTATGCCCTAGAATTGAATAAACTTTCTAATTACACAATACGGGGTCATACTGATCTTTGCGTCTTTCTCTGAAATAATTATTTCCTTGTTTAAAACATATTTGACCACATATTTCTGTCAATTAACTGTTCACTTTACTTCCGATTTTTGTTGTACGGAAACACATGTTTCTATTTGTATTTTCTAATCAATTCGAATCTATAATCAGTTTAATGGGATCACCACCGGGTAAACGACTACTAGGTACTTTGGTCATGTTTTTTACCCCAAATATTTGAATGTTTCTATTGGGATTAAAATGAGCATAGTTAACTAAACAACTGGTTGTATAAATCCCTGACCTGTCTTTTAGAATTCTAATTATGAGATTAGTGAATATATAAGACTTTCACTACAAAATATCCTAAACAAAAGAGCACATGTTTAAATTTATTCCTATACAAATAAAAGATCAGAGTAGGGATCTGTCAATTGCCAAAGATACTTTTATGTTAAAAGTTTTGATTAATGAATTATGTAAGGTGAAAATATAAGTATTGCTTTTTTTATTTTGCTAATGTAAAAATGTAATATTGTGCTGGAATTTTGTCGGAGGGTCCTTAGGGGTTTTGTAGTTAAATAGTTTTTTTTCGGCGATAATGGTTCAAGAATATAATGTTTTCAAACTATATGTTCATCACCATCAGTAAATTTTTAGTTAAATGTATTCAAAATATTTACTAACAGCTATATGATATAGCGGTTTATGAGCGTTTTCCGCGTACAGCCTCCTGGGGTGTACTAATAAGTTAGTTTTCCTTAGTTATCACGCAAGCATGATCCATGTCTCTGATGTAAGCGACAGTTTACAATTATTTGTCTTTAAAAAATATTAAGGACTATTAATGGTTTATAACAACAAAAGAACATGCATGATATTGAGAATACGGTGTTGCAACGTTCTAGTTAATGACCCGTCATAAACAGTTGGTCGCTGCGTAGTAATTGGAAAATTGTTATCAAAAATAATAAAGAATATTTGCCACTAAATTAAAGCATTTACTTATAAATTTTCATTTATGCTTTTTGTTAAAAAAAATATTGATAAAGTTATTATTTTGAAGGGTTTTCATACCAGAACTAATTATTACAGACGTACGTATGCCTAAACCTGATTACCGCGGCAGTATGACGTCACGGAGTAGTGATTTAAACAAAAATCAAGAATTTTTCAGAGAATTATTATCTTTACAAATTGCAGATATGAAATTAAAGAATGAAAATATTTTCATATTGTAAATGTCTGTGATGAGTGATGAGTTAGCTTAGAAAAAATCAAGGTACTATTTTTTGACCTGATTACCGCGGCAGTAAGATTTGACGGACGGTTATTAACATTGGGTCGGCATAGCCTCCCCAAAAACGTCAACATTTGATATTTATGTTACATGTTAGATATGTTGTCTATCTAGAAACTGTTCAGAGATGGAACTGCTGTATAACAAAAATATATATTACTAATACTATTAACTTTCATTAAAAGAAATATGTTTCTTCATCACTTGAAATTATATTCATATCATCTATTTTTTGCGAGATAGAGGTTATAAGATATAAAAGAAAAACATGTTGCTTATAAACAAGTAGCAGACTAAACATGTGTATTAGTGTTGATGGTGGGTTTTGTTTGTATCCCATTGGTAAATATTAAGAATTAATTTACGAAGGCAGGGGAATTTGGTGAAATAGTCTTTTGATATATATAATGTCGTTATTTGGCTGCAAGTTTGGAGCTCTTATTGCATTATTATAATGTGTATTTTATTTCTGTACAGAACAACAATATTTTGTTTTGAAATTTCCATTTACATAAGTGTGTCCTATTATCTATCATTAAACTGCATTTAGATAATTTTTTAGAAATTACTTAATTTAATTTGTTTACCGACGCCAAACTTTCCCCCTGAAGTGAAATGGTAGTTAAAATAACTTTCATTTGTATCAGTGAGGCAAAGTCATGACAATTCTAACAAATTAAATTACCTCTAAAATATTTGACATTTTGCTTCATCCGTTTTAATTTATCATTGCAAGAAATGAAAATTCCTTTTAGCTGTTTATTGCTAAATTTTTCATTCACGTTCATGCTTTGATTCATCATTGCAACCTGCAAATGATTTTCTGCAATGCAGATTTAGGGAATTTTTGCTTTTGCAAACTAAAGTTTTCCGTCTTTGCTTTTGATAGGATTGGTATTGAATAATTATAATAACTGAATAAAGTCAATGACTTTTTGAAAATTAACTGACATAGTTGCTTTGATGCTTATTATGTCGGAGATAAAGCTTCAACAAATGAGCCGCGTCACGACAAAACCAACGTAATGCGTTTGCGACCAGCATGGATCCAGACCAGCCTGCGCATCCGCGCAGTCTTATCAGGATCCATGTTGTTCACTTACAAACCCTATTACAAGTAGAGAAACTGATAGCGAACAGCATGGATCCTGATCAGACTGCGCGGATGCACAGGCTGGTCTGGATCCATGCTGGTGGCAAACGCACTATGTTGGTTTTGTCGTGACGCGGCTCAAATCTCTTTGTACATAATATTATGTTCAATTTACAACTAAAATGTTTTGAGAATAAACAATTGTCACCTTAACGATGAATATTTTGTCATGTATATAGAAATATGTAAATAGATTTGCGACACCTTTTAATCTAAGCATCATTTCAGCAATTCATTTCATATAAAGAAATTTTAAAAAACATGTAAATAAAAGACCAAAGTAATACTTTTATCAGTAAGCACTTATTGGGTGTTGAACTAGACAGTTCGCAGTGCATTTATAAAGCCAGTCAGACACATTGCCTTTCCCTATGAATAAACAAACTATTAATATCGAGTATTTCGATAATAAACAGTATAATTTCAACACAGACATATCTTAACCTTGAGGACACGCAGCATCTACCTTCCTATTAAAAACGAGGCATTTTTCAAATCTGACATACAACATGAAAACCGGTACCGTTGGCCTACTTGTTAAGGCCAATATTTTATTTTACTTGTTAATTTTTTATTTTTAGAAATGTATTTTAGTGATGTTGAGAATAAACACCAGATTTTTCGTTACTTCACTTCGGTGTTGTCGAGTACCACTAAAGCCGGTGCTATGGGGTGTTGCACTGTTTCGTTATCTATCATATACAGACTCAATCAATTTTGTTGTGATTAATACTTCCGAGGGATCATCTTTCTTCCAGATTTTTTACAGCTCGCATCCTACATTATTGTTAGGAAATACAAGGTCACAAAGACATATCACATATCATTGATATTACTAGTATACAATTAAGAAAGTATCAATATAGATGCCTCACCATTTGAATCTTTATATACTATTGTGTGTCGTCGTTCAATATAAGGTAAATGTGTACATTGTCGATTGTTTAAGAATAATACATTACGTAGCTTTTATCTTAATAATATAACTCCAAAATTTAGGACAAACTAAGTCTGATATTGATGTATTATTTTTCGAAATGCGGTGTAAAAAGAATGAAATATAAATGTTAGAAAACAAACATACGATATTTAAATAATAAAAGTAAAACAAACACATACACTTATTACTTGTATTTTCTTTTCTTTCCAGCATTATAGAAACTGTATTATAGAAAACAGGCCTATTTAAAGAGTGATTGTCGTACTAGCAATAAGTAGATCAAACAAGCAGAAGGGAATGAAATGTGAGAACTAAACGACTGACGTCTTTTGAAAAACAAAAGAGAGAGAAAATATCGGGGTTGATGCTGGTCTGCTAAATGATTAGAACGTCATACAACGACAGATTATATCTAATTGATTCAAGATATATATCGAATTATTGCGTCAAACAATTATCTTAGAATCTCATAAACAATTTTATTTGATAAAGCATAAGTTATATATGTCTTATTTTAGCTGATTATGGGGTATAAATTTTAAAAAACCCATGCATATACAACGGAAATATGTCGTGTCAATATGTATCATAGGAATGAATTGTTAAAATAAATAAACATTGCACAGTTTTGCAAAGCAGATAGTTTATTTCAAAGCAAATGTGTTTAAGTAACTACATTTTAAAATCGTGAACAATTATTGTCAATAGGGGATGATATACTAGAACAATGCCGCAAGTTCAAGCTACATGACGCAAACCACTGTATCTGTCCTATATTCGCCGGAGATAAACAATCATTTACAGATATACCTACAAACTAGTAACTGTCTGCTCTGTTCGTAAATTACTTTAATTAAATGATTGCACTTTACACATAACATACCTCATGAGGCTTATTAGTTTAATAATGCTGTCTTTGCTGATGCTATTTTACTAGTAAACGAATAGTTTTGTTTTATTTTCAAACTTTATATTTGAAATACATGTACCATGTAGTGGGAATGATTTGACAAGCGGAATTCTCCTTTCATATTACTCAGCATCAACTAAGTCGAACAGCAGGTGTCAAGCGCCGTGTGCCAGCTGTGAAAATTTGTCCCGTTCTTCACTTCAGTGTTGTTATTTTTTTTTTTTGGTCCTTCGAGATCACTGATTCCAACACTTTTAAAGATCCTGTAACTCAATTTTGTATGGTTTTATGTCATGCACAAATGAAGGTTTATCAATATTGAAAGTTCCAAAAAGCATTATTTGTAAAGATATTACCGAATTTACATTTCATGTTAAAACAGAGGTAATTAGAAATTTATATTCTGTGAAGTTTAAGTTATTTTTTCATTAAGAAATGAATGCATATATGATTACATATAATGTGGACAAATATTTGTAGTACATATTTTACATATTCTTTGATGTTTAAAGATTGTTTTAGAAGCATAATTATATACATATAAAATTTCACTTCAGTGTGGTAAAAACCTTAATTACAACATGCAGGATCTTTAAGTGTTGAAAATTAAAAAGAAACGCCCAAACCGGTACTAAGGGGCATGAGGGATGCTGCATTTTTTCATTATCCATTATGTACAGACTCAAACAGAAACCGAGTCTGCAATTTTCATGTAATTTTGTTGTGACTTATGCTTCCGAGGTATCACACTGTATTCATGATTTTTTACAATCAAAATAAAATTTAGATGATTGACATCAGGTTGTGTAAACGTAATCGGTAGTCGACTTACATCATTATTCTGGTATTTGATGTTTGTAAACCATACAATTGTATCTATGTTTTCTTTTGTTATTTTGTTTATTTTTCGTATCTCTACTGATTACATAGCTGATATGGAAATTACTATATATAAATAGTCACAATAAAACGTTGCCAAAACAACATATTCTATTACTATTCAAATGGAGTGTGTTTTGGGGTCCATTATATTTTAGCTTATGTGCCGGTCACTTTCATGGGTTTTAAAAGGCATCGTTTTTCTCGATTACAGACATCACAATATAGCTACATGTATACACTTTTTGAGATAAAGCAAAATTGAATATCGTAAAAGTCGAAAAGAAAGAAAAGAAATTTGTATAAGTACCACAACAATTCAACTGCAATGTAGATTTTAAATTTAAGTAACAATAAAGATTCTATGAATCCTTGCATAAAATGCAATATGAACACTTACTTATATGTACTGAAGTCATTTGTGACTCGCCTTTATCTCGGATAAAGAACGCTGATTATATACAGAAGAAACAATGAAAACAAAACGAAACACACATGATAACGTTTACTGATGAAGTTATGACAAGATTCATTGAAATGCCTCCGACAGATCCTACAAATCATATGTCCATAAAAGATCAGCAATTCAGAACTGTGGAATAAAACAGGCCAGCCATCTATTACAAGCACCATCAAGAAACGTAAATGGCACTGGATAAAGACACATTCTGAGGCGACCCCAACACAACATCACAAGGCAAGCTCTGGATTGGATCCTCGAGGTAAAAGAAGAAGAGGTAGACCAACAACCACTTGGAGAATAACAATAGAAGCTGAGCTGAAAAGTTGCAATATCACCTGGGCAGAAGCAAAAAGAGCAGCAAAGAAACCGACCCAGATGGAGAGCGCTGTTATTGATGCCCTTTGCCCCACTAGGGGATAACAGGATTAGGTCAGGTAGGTCAGGTCATGAATTGTACCATGCACTTTGATTGTGAATCAGCTGTACCCATGTAAAGGATGTATCACTAAAACATAGAAAACATGCATCGAATATGAAGTAGTGACATAAATGAGAATAACAAAAGTAATGATTACTAAACCTGAACATGGACTGACTGATTTAGATCACGTAAAATACTCCTGGCTTAAGGAGAAAACTGAAACATACAGATAGCAGATAACATAATGAAACCGCTTTTGTGCTTATAAGACAGTGATCAATAAACCTTAAATTTGACGTGTCTGTACCATTAAGCACAAGGATTCTGATCAGGAAACAAAGGTCAATGGAACAACATTGGAATTCGTTTCAAAATCAAGTTTATATAATATCTGATGTTACTAAAGCAAAAGCGGTCAATTCATTTTAACACGACAAAGCATCTAATACCAGTAGTTAACTACATGTATAAATATAAAGTGGACATGATATCATGGCCATCGTTACCTACGATTTTTCTTAAGCGTTAGCTTCAGTGTTCTTTATTATTTGTCGAAGATCAAGTTTGGTGTCTAAAACGTCTCATTGGTATAATTATAGAGCAGTGCACCAACTCAAGTGTCAGTTTATTGTTGACTTAGACCAAAGTCCTTATTGTTTACTAAACAAAGATAAATCATTATAGGAAAAGACATGATTTGCCATGATTTACATTTAGTACGTACTTGATCTAATAAATGGAGTATAGTCTGAAATACATTAATATATAACAATTGAACATATTGTTTTCATGTTTCAAAACAGAGATAGAATAATAAACATCATTCTTTAAGACAACATAATTTTTTTATTACTAATAATTACTAAATATGAAACAAAACAGATAAAAAAAGACTTTTTAAGACATGAGTTAAGTAATAGTTTCAGACGTAAAATGATAGCAGTGTTTCTCATCTATTTGATGAAAAAATTACGTCAAGTAAAACAATTTTAGGAGAAACTCTTTTCTAAGAAAATGCATTAGTTTTCAAGAACGGAAATTGCACTTTCCATAAATGTAAGTTGACGTGTGCACTTATAGGAATTATGCAAAAGTGATGAGATATTTTCCTGTTTAACTCCACAATCAGTCAGTTAATATGTCATTTTAGAAATACATTCTTTACACACCTTCAGCAACTCTTGGACCATCCAGGTAGGTGAAGGTGTCCATTTATTGTTACGAGTTGACTGTTAAAGCAAATTACCTTTAATAAAACAACGTTAATGAATGAATGAATGAATGAATGAATGAATGAATGAATGAATGAATGAATGAATTAATTAATTAATGAATGAATTAATTAATTGGATATTAAGGAAAATTTCAAAACAACAAGAGCTTTATTCAGGTTAATGTATTTGTATTGTTTAATGTTTTATCTTATTAAAATTTTTAATTTTTAAGAGCTAGTTCACTACCTAATTTGTAAGGAAAATCAAATGCTTATCGATAAAGTATCGTTGTCATAGAGAAACAATGTATTTAATGTCTCACTTGCAGGATGGTATCAATGACGATAGGTGTTGGCGTCTTGCAATCTGCCATAATATTGTTAATAATGCGACCAACAACACTTTTACAAAATGACGCTTATGTTGTTTCCAAATAGAAAATAATATACACGTTACAATGTTTACTCGAATAAATGTATATTAAATAATGGAACAAAGTAAACTACAAAATATATTGTATATTGTAAAACTCTTTTTTGTTATAATGTACATTCCACTTACCTAGTTACAGGTAGGTAGGTAGTCTACATTTAATGTGGGTCCATCTGCTCGCAAGGGCACAAAAAAGCACAAAAAACCATCACCAGTCATGCACTTAAAGAGTTAATTTTGAAGTGGTGATAATTTACCTCTAATACCACAAAGTATTGGCCAAAGATATGATTTTTTAGTCAAAAGTAGGTAATTGTACGGCGTAAATACCTAAATGTATAGTGACCTGAGACAATCAGAAAAGAAGGGCGCTCTTAAAAGCTTAAAAGGGCTGGTGGTGCCAAACAATTACCTAGGTACATATTTACAGCAATAAACTTGTATTTACAAGATTTTTTTTATTTGATTTTGTCCCTGTATAAAGAGGACATGTTCGGATAAAATATTATGTCTCTTTTAAAAATTGTGTATGCCAATAAAGAGATGTGAACACCAGAGCCGCAGTCCCATTTGTTTTAAATAACCCTGTTATAAATAATTAAATTCCTCTTTATATAAAAGGAAGTAAAAAAACAACAACAGGAATTCTAAAGAGACAAATGGAAAACAAATAAGGAAAATATTAATGCAATAATTTCCTTGCAAATATTACAAGAATAAATTCGCCCGTCAATGCAACTAAATGATTTGCCCTTATGAATAACGTACTTTATCAAAACAAAAATAGCGCCATCGTTCTTAACGGATCTATGTTTTCTAACCATTTATATAAACATTAGCGATTGTCCATTAATTATTTCAGCATGAAAGGTTTTCATTAACTGGTCCTATTGCGTGATGAATAAAATTATTTGCATGAAACAATGGAATAACAATGAACTCGAAAGGAACATGTCATGTTGAAAGCCATTAAATGCTTGAAGTGTTTGGAAAACTCATTTTAAGCTTTCAATTTCTATTTTTATTTTTAATACATTTGCATGTTTTTACGCACATGAGCATGTTACACAAAGCCTTATTAAATGACAATTTTCAATTTAATGAACATACACATCAAATTTTAGAAATATTGTGGTAGCATTGAACTTTTTTCATAGATTTCCAAATTAGATGTTTTAAGTACTTGATTTTTATAGAACATTCATCCTGTTTAAAAATTAAAGCCAAGAGCTAATTTTTATATAAATCTTTGACAAAAAGTGTTGTTGATTTCCTGCGTTTTAAAAAACAAAAAGTACAAAAAGTAAATGTCGTTTTTCTATGTGTTATTATCAGTATAAAACAATTGTTCAAAATGAAAAGATCAATTACAAAACTGGTCGAGATTTCTTTAACAATCATCTTATCACAATGAAAGAACCTTACAAAATATGGTAAAACTCAACACAACAGAATAATAAATACAATGTTGTTATTTACTAATAAATAGATATATAAACGTATGCGTAGTGACAACAACTGTATTGTTATATCCCCAAATATTTCATGAGGAGAAGAATTTCATAAGACACGTTGTCTTTCATTCTAATCCTGATTTTTAAGAATATTTGAATTGCTCTCTGTATATTGTAAATTGCATTATGTATATATATTGTGAGACAAAAAATCCGTTTAAACTAAATATTTCATTTAAGAAACAGTATATATACAACAAATAAATTTATCTAATAATATTAAATTATCGAGAAAATTTCTCAGACACACGGTATTTATTTCCATAATATAAGATAAACTATCTGTTATAATTTTCAACTAACCTGAAACATGATAAATCTGTCATAAATGATTTTCTGGGTTAAGATATAAAAATAAATTGAAAGAGGACATTATTCATATCTTTCGGATATTGTATTGGACCAGATTTATGAATGATTAATGTATTATAAAATAGAGGAGGTTTGTTTGATTAAATAATTTAATATCTCTATTTTTTATTGATCAATTGCGGATGTCTTTGATAAAAAAACAACGAACGTATACGGACAAAACTTATCTCAACTACAATATAAATAAGGCCCGATAACAGTTTAATTTGTCAAGAAAAGTAACTTTCGCGAGTCACAATTATTTGTTGATCTTGAAGTTATCTCCCATTAGTTATCACTTTACAGTTCAGTTTTTCACATGGACTGTGCAATAGCAACTACAAACATCAATCAATTGATAAGTCTGTGTTACTGAAACGTACCAGTAAACATGAAAAAGTTTATAAGAGTCTCATTGATTTGTAAAAAGTAAAGAATTAAAAATTAATTTAATTTGTAGGAATGAAAATATTATGTTAAAGACTAATATTGTAAATACATTTCGTTTCTACTATAATGTGAACAAGAATCCTGCCTATAATTTTATTAGCA
Organism: Ruditapes philippinarum; assembly: GCF_026571515.1. NCBI lineage: Eukaryota > Metazoa > Mollusca > Bivalvia > Venerida > Veneridae > Ruditapes > Ruditapes philippinarum. The sequence goes on from NW_026857948.1 coordinate 13,174, forward strand.
CAGAGATTTATGCCAGTCATACCCTTTCAGCTATACTTTTTATCCGAACTATCTTTCTGTGACTGAACTGGCATTCGAGGTTTCCGGTGCATTGAGTTTTTTACAGTTTTATTTTTTGTTTACTTTTTATTTGTCATAATTCGTATGAGGAACACAACTCTTTTTTTTTTTCAATGAATCTTTTTGATAGCGTTTATATTGGGAGGATTGCTAGATGTATTATCACCAACTAGGATGCATACATTTGTAGCTATGACCTTACATTAATTAGTCTGGACTATTTTGCGTATAACAAAACTTCTTGAGAAGCTTAAAAGCCAAGAGCAACCTGCGATTTTGCTACAGTGAAGCCCCTTTAATATCTCTGTATTGTTGTCCACACTGTTCGAGTCATAACAGGCATAGCTTTGCACCAATTTAGAAATTTGCAAAACACAATAAATTCAACAATTCAGTTTTTATCTATATCAATTACATCTTTATTATGCTTTTTTGTTTTTAACGACGAAAATGCATTTCAATAATTATTATCCTGAACATTTACTTTACATATTTATTCTCCATCCAATTTAACAGTGATATTCGTGTTTACAACATATGTGTAAAATTATATACCAGAATGCTCTGTTTGTAAATTTAATATAATAGTAGAGATATCTTATATGGCATGTGTAACGCTCTTCATAATTAAACTACTGGGATGAAATAGATACGGATGATACCTGATTATATTTATGAACTGAATATTGAAACTACTTCTTAAATTCTTCAAACAGAACGAAATTCAAAGCACTTTCTTAGAATGTAAAGAGCGAGAGAGACACATGGCATTGGCAAATATATATAAAAGAATAATTTGGTATTAACATCATTTAATGATTTCCTAATATATGATCTCGGTTATATAATAACTAAATATGACTTGCAGTTCATATGGAAATAATGAAATTAATATGTAAAAAGCAATAGCATCAAATGTCAGGTCTTAAAAACAGTACACCTGCATTATAGTTTCCCTGTAATAATGTTACGTTAAATGAAGAAGAAATATACATACGAACAATGTCTTAAAACTATGAAAAATATTGCCTACACCTTAAGAGGATATTTCTCGATAAAAGCGACACTCATACAAGCCACGCGAAATACATGCAATAAACTTTCAAAACCCTTTACATAGCACACGACACATATAATACATCATACTTATATACAGTAAACAGAGAGAGATGCTTGAAACAAGTAACTGTAAACTTGTATAGCATTATGGAGGACGTGTAAGTAGTATATGTACAATTTTTCATGTGAGACATTTGAGCTATATTTTCGAAGTACGTGATGCAAATGTTTCCGTTTTTTTTTGTATCGAGAATAATCAGTAAATTTACTTTTTGTTGGACTGAATGACTCTCATCATGTTTTTTTATTGTAATATTATAATAGGGAGCAATATTATATTGATTAAGTAAGGTATTACCTCAATTTTCTCATATTGTCTCAGGTTACCTGTACATATAGGTTAATTGACCGCCGTACTGTGACCTACTTTGGCTCAAAATTCTCATATCTTTGGCTAATACTCCGTGAAAATTGCATTGAGGTTGCTTCAAAAATTTACTAATTAAGTGCATGATTGGTGACTCATTCCCGGGGTCCCTAACTCGAACAGCAAAAGCTGCTTTTTGTGCCCAGCACGGGTGGATGGACCTTTAAGCATAGATAACAAACATTATTATATATATTTTCTATTATATACTCAAGTCCAGTTTAAGAAAACAGCTGTGTTTTTGCAGGTGATATGTCATGATTCTCGAAATACGTGCATTTAAAGTAGTACTATAGCGTAGTGAGTAAATAAAAAATAGTTGAAAAGACTGTATATTTTATGTTGAATATTAGATAGTATAGAAAAAAAGATTGTTTCATTCTCTCATTGTTTAACATATTTTGTATTATAAATGTCTACCAAAAAATATTTAATTTTATGTATGTTTTCTGTCATTTGAAAAATTAAGAGAGATGCGTGTTTGTGAATTGATTCCTCACAAATTATCTGAACTTTTTGGATATGTAGCAGAATAATGGTTGGGTAAGCGTGTATGATGAATTTGATAAACGATAAATGGCATTCACAAAAAAAGAAAATTTATCACTAATGCCTTAATCGTGCTTTGATCGTATTTGAGTATAATCTTTGATAAACCCACTCGTTTTATTAGTTTTTATTGATAAACCTATCGCTTCAAATGCGTTGCATGTATTGGAATGTAAAAGGTAGATGCAATTCATTCGTCAAAGTTAAAACTTGTAATATCTAATCAAAATGATTACAGTCATATGAAAGGAGATGAGAAAAATCTATCGTTATCTTCTCTCTTTTCGCCAAGAATGGGTTGCAATAGTAACTGATCTAAACGAAATGAGGGTCAATCTTGTTTGACAATGCGAGCATGAATGTTATGACAGCCGTGAAGATTTTAGCATCCGTGTTACCTATCGATTTCTTGTCTCTTTTTGGTTAGAGGGAGCATTTCTTTATTTGATAAAGATTGGTGATTAAAGCGCGGGATGATTGCTGAAAAAAAAAATAATCATTGTAAGTTTGTGTTACAGAACAATGAAATAAGAATTATACTCTACATGTTTAATTGAAGTGAAATATCTTTTTTTTATGCAATTTTAAAAAGATGTCAGAATTTCAATTAATTTGGTGTATTGATAAATTAATTGCATTATTAATAAAATTAATAAGATTAAAATGTATGTCGCAAGAATTCAAAGGCTGAATGAAATGCTAAGTCTAGATTTGCATAAAGGAAATGATAACATAATGTAAAGTTAAGAGAAATTTTCATAAGGGTAAATAAACGAAACTATTTTTGAGGTTTTATTATCTGGTAACTATGCCATAAAAAACATTTCATCGTGTTCACGGTTCTATTTCTTTAAATTTTCAAACACTTAGTCAGAGGAATATAGTAATCGGTATGTGCAATCGTTTGCTTATGGCAAAATAGACTGCATTAAATTCAACAGTAAAATAATGTGTCTACAAATATTGTTGTATATTTTACCATGTGTGGACTAATCAGGTTCTTAACTTTGTAGATTTTAGAGTACTTAAAGTCGCTAGGGCTTTAATACTTTATGTGCGTTTTTTTAAAATTATATTGATGTTAATTCTAAATGTAAGTGACAAACTCATCGTTCACTTGCACTTTCCAGACCGTCCGAAAAAGGTCAATCAAGAAACGGCAGCCTGCCAACATTTTTTCGTTTTTGAAATGTTTGGCTTTCTTTGGGATTCTGTTTTATTCTCCTATTGTGTCAAATTAATGCTTCATGACGGTATCTTGGATACAAGTTAAGGTAAGACGTATAAAATTTGATCAATTTGCGCGGAGTTCCGAACACTAATTGTATTAACTGCATTGTCATGAAAGAAACAATAATGTCAATTGGTAGAATAATTCGTTTAATTATTTTAGTATGGTGTATACCTTATAAAGAATACCGCGGTAACCAAATGATAACAAAGTATCGTTATCTTGTTTTGCAGCTAAAATTCATCACTGTGACAAAGTCAGTATAGTACAACTAAGGATATGATTCACTAGATAGACTTGTCGCAGCTGAGATATGAATACGATATTGAATGAAGTATAAAAAGGTTTTTGTACGGAAATCAAATGTACATCAAAACGAAATTATCGTCCACGGAACGCAGACATAGTCTAATGTCAAATCACGTGGATAAAAGTGCAACTATGTCCATGGCTGTCGAATGCATGAATGTTTCCTCTCCTGCTTTTTCCCTTGCATGACGACAGAATAAGCTAAATTAACAAAATATATTATTTAACTCGATCATCAATTTCCTTGGTTTCAGTCAAAGTAAACACTGGGTTAGTACGATAAAATATTAAATCCTAAAAGGAAAGATATGACGAATTAAGGTATAATGTAAGAACGAAGATAGAAGACCCTTTTAATTTTATCAAACTATGGAATCATTAAAGATAGATACACCTTTGACATACATAAAAATTCATATGTATTTTTTTTTTTTTGGTTTTAGTGTATAGTGTGCATCCATCGTTCATAGCCATATCCTTGTTTATAGCATTTCTTAGAGCGCTTTGTTTGCAAGCCGCAAAATTGGTAAACTGGTTCACATTTCACATGCTAAACGCAAATCATAGCTATATGGTTTGTTTCACTGACAATTGATGAGACCTAATTATTTTTTATTGGCACAGACAATGTTATCCTAATATTAGAACTACATGTACTTTAATCAATAAGAGGACTCGAAAAAGCGACTTAAGTTGGATTAGAAGTGGTTTCACATAACTTCATTTACAGTTATCTGAACGATTAACTTTGGTACATTTCAAGATCAACCTAAAGTTTGTTCAACTTGGGCTGTTTAACTAATATCATTTGCTTTAGAATTACATGTCTATAGAAATTATTTCCATAGAAAGTTGATCTTTTTTTCCTTAATTGTTAATCGGAGTTTTGTTAAATAAACCCTCATACTATGGAAATGTTACACAAATGATTTTTGTACGTGAAATTCCTACCAGTTTTGAATTAAATCTTTGCTCCTCTTGGTTCTTTTTGGGGGAAACTGCTTTGAAATTAACAAAAGGCGTTGGTATAAGAATGTATAAAAATTACTTGAGAGAGAGAGAGATATGCATTAGTATGATTGGTAAAGAAAAACGATAAACAAAGGTATCGTATCATGTTTGCAGCTTCAATTTTGTCATTGCAGTCAGTAAAATCATGTATGCTTTTAAACCTTTGATAACTTTCATAAATAACCTTGTATAAAACAAAGCTCAATATTGTCAAATGACTTGGACAATTTATAGCAATATGTCTAATAATGGTTATTGCACGAAGATCATATTGCCACAACACTGAAATGTTTTAGGAACCCAGACAAATTCTAATCAAACATATGGACAACAGTGCAAAGCTATGTCCATCTGTCACACGCATTGAATTTCTTTCTCAGCCTTCCCAACTTGATTGACATCATTGCTAATACAATGTGTAATACTCAATATTATCATTTCAGCGTTTTTAAATAAAGAAAAAAGGAATCGAAAATTAAATCTTAAATAGATATAAAATTAAAGTCATAATACAACTGCTTTGGATTCTGTTAGCGAACAAGACGAGAAGAAGAAGAAGAAATAAAAGAAAGGGGATCCATTTTTTATTTTTTTTTTTTATTTTTTCCTCTCATGAAAAAAGGGAAAATAAAAAAGATACTGTTAACATATACATTAATTCTTCTCTTCTCGTTAAAGACAATTCGGGCGGCGCACTCTTAACAAAAGGGCTACTCCATGGACTTATTATCAAACAGTGGATTGTCACTTGCAGTATGACAACTTACATATTACACTTCACATTTCATGGCTTTTGGGATTATCGTACTCTAAAGGTTAAGCATAAATTCTATGCTCGATCATTTTTGTCATTTATTACTTGTCTGCTTTCATTAGGAGTGAGCATTGCGTTTGTAAATATGGGCTGTGAAAGTAGAAGATCATTTAATAAATGAAGATTAATATAGATATTTAGATAATATAAAAAAAAATAGTTCAATTAATATGTGCGTCATAGCCACAAGAACGTTTTCGTCTTTTATTTGTAACTACTATTTGATACTATTCCATATCCGTCATGGTAATTTCTTCCAACAACTGTTGTGAGATAACACTTTATAAGGCATGCTTTGGAACATTTTTGTTGTTCTTCCTGACCCATCATATTCAATACACTTTTAATGAAGATTTGCAAACTGTATTGGAATATAACAGTACTGTTTTTCTCCTTTATTCATATAGGAAAAAAAACATTTTTTTAACAGAGGTTGGCATGGGGCAGTGGTAATACACAATCCCAGTTGAAATAAAAGCAAAACAACTGATTAATGAGGTGAAATGTATTCGCATAGATATGTCATGTTGTAAAATTAAAAAAGAAATGTTATAGTTTACCTGCAGGAACCTAACTGACTTATTATCTATAGATGTCAGGTAGCTTACGACAGCTTTAGCTGGTAATGGTTCATTTTTCTAGGGTTTATATTTAAAATAAAAGGACACAAGAGAGAGAAAATTATCGAACTGCATTTATTATTTTTTATTTTTCTCTGCTGATTTCTGTAACAACAAGTAATAAAATTGCGACAAAACAGTTATAATGTGTGAACTTGTTAGAGGGATATAACACTGGCTGGGCACCATCCTGGGATGTTTCTGCAAACACATAGTTTCGGCCTGACATATACTATAACTATTACATAGCATTCATTTTGAAATACAATACATTGAAGCATATTTAAATACGACTATAATATTGCATAGTAAAGTATACGTTTAACCTCATTAATTGAAGGATGACATCAAATGGTCATAGAATGGCGATAAACTACTTTCAGAAATGGACTTATTAAACTGATTATTCCTCAAAGTTGATTTGTTTAGTCGAGAGACATTTAACTAACTGTGCTCAAATTGAATATTAACGAGTTTATATATCGCGATAAACTACATAAATGTAACATTAGCTCTCTTTTTATCAGGTTTTTACCATTTTGTATTGAGTTTGACATAGCTAAATGTCAACCATTGCCTTTTCTTTGGAAGATGTTTAAACGATAGCCATCGGTTTATAGTAAAATGTATGTAGGCTCGCTGGTTATTCGACGGTCCAGGTCTTATTCAACGACATTCCGCCATGTGATCTTAAAGATGTCAAATGTCAATTTACATTTGCATGGTAGAAGTAATTATTGAGGAATAAGATGATTGAAATCTACAATTTGAAGCGATTTTCTAAACGGCAAACACATCAGCTCGCGAATTGGTTTAAACCCATCACGAATATATGATAAGAGATAAGACCTATATATAGAAAGTGACATGACCGTCAATAATGGATATGTTACAGTTTTCGACTGTCACATGAATAGATGTCTGAATTTAGAATAGGACCCGTGCACAATTTATGAAAGACACGCCCAGCTTTACACAAGTAAAGTATAAATAAGCAATTTTTTCTCGATTTGCAATTTGGGAAATTGGATGTACAATTCTCCGGATATTCTTGTAAATGCATTAAAGATAATACTGAATGTCGAATAAAAAAAATGCTATGAAAAACGTCCTTTCTCTGTTACTGCTGAAAATTGATGTCTTTAACTAAATTTAAGCAGTTAAAATGGAAATAGGAGAAGGAAATTATAGAATCTGCAGTTTGTCGAACTTTACTTATGAAGATAAGTGCGTACAACTTACTGGTTGGAACAATTATTCTCGAGTGTATCTTAAGAGCATGTGTGTTGCGACGCAGCTTTGTATCCTTCTTTGATAACAATATTATATCAGTTCTAAACACTTATTAGTAACAATATAATGTCTGGTCATTACTTGTTGAATACAAACCCCCACAATCTATAGAAAGTCTATTAGCGAGACGAGAGCTATACAATATAATATCGGAACACCAGTCATATCTCAGCTAGGAGAGAGGGAATTGTTAAACATACATTCTTAGAACTCATAGGAGAAACATGATCATATAGTAGTAATTCACTTGTTCTCCGTTCACTTTCTATTAGTCAGTCTTTGAGCTATATAAATATGCATTGCCCACATATTGCTATGTGATTGTGTATTGAATGCTATGCCTATAGATCAAGGAGACACCACATGACAAAGTTGTCTAGCATAAAAACTTAGATCATACCCTAATAAAGCATGTATGTTGATTCTTCTTTGCAAAAAATCACAATTCTACTACAGACTCCAAGATTTCGATATGACAGGCTAGTAATGTAGGTGACCAATAAAGTTGCCAGATGGAAAATTTTATGATCACATCTCGATCCGTTAAGAGTCACATGCGGCAAAAGACCTGTATCATAATTTTGTTTAACCGTGTAGTTGACATAAGACACCGCGATAACAATTTCGATAAGTAACGCATGATAGAGTTCATGTTATAACAATTAATACTTGACTACTCGAAAATATAATATCCTCACACTCATTAGATAATCAGGATCACTAAGAAGCAACACATGCACTGATAGATACAGCTTGACCTTGAACCATTGAGACGTTGAGGTTATATTATATCTATATCAACGATGACATTTCTTGTCAATATCTGTACAAATGATACACAATCCGGGCTTCGAAGAGAGACATAACAGATGTAGAACAATCGTAGCATGGTATATTACTACGTATCAGAAAACACGTATCATGGCTACAGATGTCTCTTCTGAGATCAGAGTTAGTCTGATATACGTAAGATAGCAAAAATGATAATACAATTACCAGTTGAACTCATGGACGACTTTAAAGCAGAACCGTGTCACTCGTACAGTGTCAGGTCGAGAGCTAAGCTCTTCACATTTTGGCATGAACCGTCGCTTTAGCTGCAATTCTGTCTTTAGACGCGAGACAGCTTACACATATGATGAGACAAATTATATCCAACAGATCATTAAAAGGAAGAGTGAGTAGCGGCAAAAATCACAACGTATCATACGACGCACATCTACAGGCCACATTACGCTAAGTTGTATCAACTTGCATTAGCTTCGATTTACTACGGAGAGGCAGCAAACACGACACAAGACTATACAGATCGTAATCATTTTGCATAGAGTCACCACGATATTCAGACGCCCAGATTGTCATAAATCAATAGAGTTGTACATTTAGACCTCTATTATCCCCTATACCATCTCGATCCTGTCAAGTAGGTATGTATTAAATCAAACTGCTGATCAGAGGTTTAATTAATAATAAGGTTTTCCAAGAGGTAATTGCAAAGTGATATCGACCCGATCTAAGCGCGAATATCTCATTCGTCAATTTCTCCTGGCTATGTGCAACTTGGCTTTTGAATCTATGTCGCACAATATGTATTCGCAATAATATTTTCCTTGCGGGCGTTTGATTTTTTCAGTTCGGGTCACATCCTTGTAAACTCCATCTCGAGCAAGAAGATATAGGGAGCAAAAAATATAGTAATCGAAACTAGACCAAAGCTAATACAAAAATTTGAGCAAAAGTAGAACTATTATGAGAACACAAATCTTTTATTACCCCGGGTCTTAGAACTGCTAATTATAAGACATACCACACAGTTCTATAGTTTTATAGGTACATCAAAATTGTTTGAATTAGGATCAAAATGTACACTACTTATAGACAAGACACAAAGCGAGTCGTACATGTTCGTTTTAGAATCATTTCAGGAATGAGCAAAACGCATAAACACTCGAGTAACCAAAGTAGCTTTTTTTATAAATCCTACATATGGTCTTCGGGGATTCGAGTATGTTAAATATACGAGTGATGGGGGTGCATTTAAACTGTAAAGGAAATAGGCGCCGGGATTTCTTGGTTATTACACGATATAGTTAATATAGGAATTTATCTCGTGATCATACCCTCACTAACCGGTACCATAACAAATCTGTCTCAGTAGCGAACCGAGGCTGTCCTGATAAATCAGAGATGTGACGCCAATGGGATTCATAATAATAGCAATAGCTCAAGATCGAGTATACAATTAGTCTCTGAGAGAGCGCCCGAGGGTTGAAATAATAACATACGCCGCCTCAACATCATGGAAGTGCCGATCCACGTCATGTCTATGAACATTCTTCAAGCTAATGCAAATAATTGTTTATCGGACAGTAAACGACGTTGTATTGACTATATACATGCATCACCCATTAGTTACATCCAATATCTAGAATTCTTGTCTCCTTTTATTTGGTGAGTGGAGAAGCATTTCTTTTCCATATAAAATTGTAATGCATAGATCGATGATGGTACCAACGAAGATGTTGTATAATATTGGATACGGAGTACAATTGGATTAAACCAATGCGAGAAGAATATAAACTGATAATAAAAAGCACACGGGCGACGCCTACGATGTCCTACCGAGACAGACACAGAAACACTGTGAGTTAAAATTAACTTCTAAATATTTCATATTAAACTATAGGAACACAGTCAACACATCTTCTATTATGTTCAGCTAAAAATCATTAAAATGTCTATTAATTCAGAATACAATTGCTCACTACTGTACAAATAATAGCGGATGTTATTAATAGAAACTTTATAAGGTACATGTATAAACTATATATAGTAAAGTTCTATATATGAAAATGATAGTACTGGCTCAACGGTATCTAATTTGAAATACGTCATAATACGATCTTGCTCGACAAAAACTTTCCTAATGATTCTGATTTAAATTTATACACAATTGTAAGAGTGAGTAGTTGTACGCACAAAACAATGATCTTTTTGTATTAGCGGCTTATAGCAACAAATATTTTTCTCTATACACAGTTACGCCTATCCTAATGAATCTGAGATTAGATCAGTACCTGTTTGTAGAAACAACAATATCTGTGATTATCTGCGAGTTTTCTTATCACTCTCAAAACAACATTTCATGTTCTAAAACTATCTGCACTATTGTTGCTCGCGAGTATGTGGGCGAATATTTCTTGGTTTAAGTTGTGTACCATTTTAATGTAAATTAGGTCTGACCATTTCTATACTCGAGAGAGCTCTTGAACAGAGAATATTCGCACCGAACTCTAATCACACAGTTCAGTCTATTTTTTCATTTGGGGGTTCTATAAGAAATACAGACTTGAGTGTTTAGATTATTAGCTTCATTTCCTTCTTACACGCTGAATCGATTATATCTAAGCGGAAATAAAGTAACATTTTACTCGAGTCAATAAAATCAAAACAACATCATTATTCACATAAAAACTAAATCGTCAGTCCAAAATTCATAATGTAAACAATGCAAACATTTCCTGCTTGAAACAAATACACAAATTGTGTTATAGCAAGTAATCATAGTATTTTTAATATAGGAGGTCTCTAATATCAAGAATCAAGCGCTTTTAATAATAACATTTAATTAAATCATGTATAATGACTATCTCGAGCGAGTCACCTAGAGTTACATTGTAACCAGTGCAGCGAGACATGAGAATTTGTTTGTAAAATTTCTATCCTAATCTTCTTTCTAATTGAATATAACCAGCACATAGTATACTCGATATACCAGAGTGTTCCAATCTTCGTCAACCATTCATTTGTAGCAAACAGATCTATTCAAGCATAAATAGAAATATAATTAGGTGACTTGTTTGAGCCATAAGTTGACATTTCACTTAAAATTTATCGTATTGTACAGTCAACTAGTACACAATTTGTAGTCAAAATAAATGAATGATTTAATAGAAATACCTAATGTAAACTGTCATTCACAGAATATATCAGATCAAAAAATAGTTTTCATATTTACATATTGATTAACATTTATTTTATGCCGGAAGATTATTGTAATGAGAGAATGTAACTTAATAGAGAGAGATGAGATATCAGCAGTTGGCCTGAAATTCTTTCTTTTTCTTTTTTGTAATCTTAGCCATCGTCTCTATACGTTTGACTGTGTCAGCATTTATCAGAAAACCACATTTCCTGAGAGATTTCCATATTCATAAAGCCTGTTTTGATAGCCTCTATCTAACAAGAGCTTCTTACTTTAGTTAACTTATTGAGTATGCGAGACCATGTAGTGATACCATCACCTCTCACATGGGATTGTATCGAGGACGTTCGTATTGAATGTCTTCTATAGCAATAACTCATCATGAGAACGTCACTGCGGGAATGGGTGCTTGAATACGAAAATTTACCCAATATGAGGCTCACTGATTCAACGCAATTTGAAGTTCTGCTTAATCCCATTAGCCGAAACTTGCATTGCAGTGTGACATAAGTAGAACTTTTCGCGGGATAGCACTTATCACGATTGTAGAATATCAATGATCGAATTGTAATTTGACAAATATGAGCTTATATAAAAGCAAGCAGCGCCTCAGAATCATTCTAATGTAAACTACACCTTCAATGAAAGAGAGTCCTTTTTGAAACAAGTGTCTTTTGATAATTTCGGTGTTAATATCTTGTGTGGTGCCGATAATTCTAAACCCGCGATTAAGCTGAAGACTTATACTTTCCCAGAATATTTCTTACTATGCCATTCACTATTCATTAACTATTAATATTCAACAGGACTTGTTTCTTGATATCTTAAACCACAAATAAAAGTTATCAATATAGATTTACGATTGTTATTATCATATAGGAATATGCATCGACCACTAAAGCCTTGATCTCTCCCGCAGAGACAGACTTATAGACGTAGTATAGATATAATAAACTGAGAGAGCAATTTCGGCAGAAATATTACAGAGTTGTGTAATAATTATCACAATAGAATGAGTAGCAGAGAGTCCATCTCTAATCACACCATATATCACCCGTTGTAAATATTACTTGTGCAATATTTCTTTGAATTTTGAGCGGTTGCAACTTTACACGTCTATACATCTAGTACAAAATCTGTTCTATCAAGTAGCAAATTTCAGTATCTCGTCAGATTATTGAGGAGCACAAAATTGTGTCATGTGGTTGAGACTGATTTGGCTGAATCTATTTATGCACCTTTGTGACTGAGCGATAATGTTAACCTTTCTAATAAATGAAGATATTTACACATCATGACAGATATACACTGTGAATAAATCATTTACAAAGCCCATTTTGCCGCATCATGAAACATCGATTCTTCGAATATGAGATGTGATTAGTCGGTCGACTGGAACGTAACTATAAATCATTGTGGTGATGCCTGTTGTTATGAATTATTTGTTGAAGATTAGTGTAGTACAGTATTTTAGGATAGCTCAACGGAACTTCATTTTGAACAGATGAAACAGAGTAGACAAACTTTTGAATGTAAATACAACATGAGAAAAAGAATATCAGTGCTTGACACTACGAATTTGCAGAATTTGAAAGGTGATATAACATAAAACGTATAATATACATCAAATATATATAAACGGAGGATAAGAAAATCTAGAAAAGCGATATAAATCTAGCAATGACCGAGTTATAATAAATACAATCAGCAAAAAGTTGAACAAGTAAGATAAAACGAAAAGAACTTCAGAAAATAGTATTTAATTAAATTATTATACTCTTATTATGGAGAGTCATATATGAATTTTTAAATGGATATAATCTATTTATACTCAATAAAGAAGTTAAGAATTTAAAAAAGCAAAAGCGATTAACAGAATTACAGACATTTTAAAGTTATAGACAAGCTTAATAAATAACCAATAATATAGACACAGACCGCGCATGAGACTCTTATCGATATCACAATTATTAATCCATATCACTATACTATAATTCCAGAATATCATATTGCAGATTGACAGGTAATCTATAATGTTAAGACAGCATGGGTAAGATCTGTTGTGAATGCTAACGCACTTAGATAGTAGCAAGTGTGTTTACTCTGAATTTGACGTCTCTAACTTAGGGAGAAAATCTTTCCGAAGGAAATATCCCTCATCGTGTTATTTAAAGTAAAAAGTATTATTTGTGTGCTGCACTGTGTTAGGAGAGTAGCTTAATTAATGTCTGAAAAATAGATAGTGACTTTAGTGGTTCATATTAGACAGCAGATGGATATCCTATCGGAGATCACTCATATGGTTATATGATTAAAGTAAGAGAGTATAAAAGATATTTCGAACACACATAATTTGCCGAACTTGCAATATAATATATGATCACAAGTATTCAAATAGTATATAATTGTGTTGTAGTAAATTAATAAGATATCTAAAATATAATTAAATTAAACATCTCGTTAGAGGATAAGAAGTGGTTAAATAAGCTTATTTCCAAAAAGACACTTTTGTTCGCGCCCGTTTTCGTACAAACTTAATCGGAGTACTCCTTCCGATCTGAATTAGATAACATTTTTTTTATTGTTGTAATTTAAGAGATACTATGTTCGTTATCTCCATTGACTAGAACTGAAATGAATATCTGTAGACACGATTCCAACTGAGGTTCTACAACAAAGCAAGTAAAATCACGTGTCATTTAAGACCAACGGTTGTATCTCTTCTATTATCCACAAGTTGCAACACGTGGTTTAAGTAGGAGAAGTCTAACCCTCAATGCTGTATCTCTTGTCATCAGATTGCATCTCCTTTAAGCATCGTACATAAATTCACTTAAATAAACTGTATGAGTGTGTCATTTTGAAACTTTTACAACACTTAAATATGAGATGTCGCAACTATAGACCTTTTGAACTCAGAGCTTATATTTCCTATTAATACTTTGTTATTACCTTGCATAAACAAAATTCTTATCAGTTCTAATAGAGAGTAAATAATTTATATCGTAAACTTCAATCTATTTGAATAAAACATTTAATTATTTGTCGAGTAAATGACTAATATGCTAACGAAGAACGGCACAAATACGATGATGCAAACATATGAGCGACATCTAGAGTTACTGGAAAAAATAAATTTAAGAGTTTTACTGTGGTACACCCTTTTTCAGAGAGTCCTCTTCTCTTGAGGCAGCGTAGACATAGCAATCATGATACATCAAACGAAGGCGTATAAATTTTTGAAGATCCGGAGGACTTATGACTGGGTTAAATAGCTGTGCACACATCATGGTAGAGGGGAGAGCTTTATCTCTGAGTAGCTATGCACTGAATAGAGTCAGATAATATACTAGACAATGATATGAACATAGAGGATGAATATCTATCATTTTATACACTACAGAATCTCAATTCGAAATCACAGATTAGATATTTGTGGTATGTCAAATAAAAAATTTAACATAAGAAGCAAACTAACAGTAGACATATCTGTCAAGTTTAATCTACATTTTATAAAACACTTTTTAGACTGTATTTGTGAATACGGAATTTTTGGTTAGCATTAGAATGTAGTTTGACAGCAGGGGTGTAACAACTCAATAAGGCACGGAACTGCAATATGACAGAGCACTTGAGTTGCGGAGTAATAAAGACTCAGAATATTAGGTCTAATGTCTGGCTATTCCTGGAGAGAGATATTGAGCTCAAATGACTGTAAACATTTGTCTAAATGAGGAGAGCGAGAATCGTATAAAACAGTATGAACAAACTTCGATAGGTGTCATCGCGAGAGTCGTAATTTTCTGACAATTACATGAGAGAGGATGAGTATTGATAATAGATTTTGAGGATAACCATGATAGTATAATATAAATGAAGAGAAGTGAGTGTGTCCATAGAGTTGTAGACTGGATTCTGAAAACAGAAAACTATATGTAGAGAGTGATTTACCAGAACTATGACTGTAGAATCTTTGGACTTAATAAATTACAACTGTTTTGCTGAAGTGACTAGCCATCTATCATATGTAATTCTAAGTACATCTAGTCCGACTACACTATGAGAGAGTTGGATAGGTACGTTCTAACATTGATATGTTACTCATCGACAATACTTAAGCAAATTGGGTTCCTATGTAAATGACAGAGTACATTTACATTATTTTGGATATGAACATTAAAGATGTGTTGATTCATAGAGAAAAACATCCTATGCCACTTGTGAATGAATTAAACGGATGATTTAGGACTAAAAATAATGTGCAATTTAAAGCGATTAAGTAATGTGCACTAGAAAATCAAGAGACTATAAGCATTTGATTTCTTATAGACACTTACCGATTGCTGAGTAAAAAGGACAATTGATTGAGATCTATGTTGTGTAACTTTATATGTCATATATATCGAAAAGCAGTGAAGTTCCAAAACATGCACAAGCTGATGTGGGGCGACATTATAAGCAAATTTGGAATTAGATATTCTGCTTTGCACGTGCATGACGTCATCAGAAGAGCGACGCCTCCGTGCAATCTCATACAACATCCAATGCGTCATAGATGTAGCTCTTGTATATTGACTAAGTGTTATATAAGTCGAGGCTTGTACGTATCTTTAATATAATGTCAAGCCATTGACTATAACAAGAAAACAAAAATTGACATGAGTTATAAAGTACTAGTTAACGTGCAACTCAAATGCTACTAGGCATTTTACCTGAATGAAAATGACTCAAATTAGCTATATTAATATAAAATACTTGTGATATGTTGAAGATAGACTAATGTAAGTATCTAATGTAAATTAAATAAAATGATATTAATTCTTGACTACACTCATTAATAGTATGGTTTATTTTTGATATAAATTAGTTCAAACATAGGACACCAAGTAATATTATTCACTTTATGTATACAATGAACAATCATGTAAATTCGCGCAACATTATAAATATAGATTTTTCTGAGAGCATATGTTTACTATACCCAAAAATAATAGCTGTAAGATCAAAAGGTGATAAATTATTCTAATGTGTAACATGAAAATTAATTACTGTGGTCAGAACGGCTAAATAGAAGAATTTTTAAAGTTGTTTTAGATAGATATTAAATTAATTCAACGTGTGCTAAAGCTTGCTACTTAATTATCCATAATCAAACAATGAGAGTTTTGTATGCCACCCAGTCATACAATAGGAACAGCAGTATGTTAGGTGACATTTGATATATAGTCCATAAATCATAGAGTCCGAAATCTAGTATAAATAGAATGCAAATGTAGTACTTTAGTTACTTTACGTCCATTTTTACAGCCTATGAATATAAATCTTTCATAAAAAATATTTACTAGCCAGATAAGTAATAAGAGTGAATATATAGCTTGGCCTCGATTATCAATGATTATGGTTATAGTAAATATTTTGATCGGGTTTTGTATAATAATAACTTACATATATACACAAAGCGAAGAATACTAGATATTTACATCCTGTATCAAAGTTGAACTTTCATATGATCATATGAGCTTCTGCTATAAAAATATCAATCAATATTAATATAATCCAAGTATATTCAGCATGTGCTTACTATTTGAGAACCTTGGGATCTAATTCACAAATGATGGCGCGAGTTGTTCGGAGAATGATACAAGAATCAACAGAGAAATCTTACTTGAAATTGTCTTTCCGTTGATGTTTTAGCTACGTCTGTTTCCATATAGTGGTTTGGTTCTTTGAAGAGAGATGACTTAGACTGAGTAATTGTATATTATTGATGTATGTAGAAATCTTCGAGTTAGACGGAGATAATTGTATCGATATTATAAGGACTAACAGTATAATAAAATCTAAGACTAACAAATAAACTAAAATAGGAAGTAATATATAGATGATCATCTCGTACACATATCCTTATTATTATCTGAGCATAGAAAGAAAACTTACAGACTTGCCATAGTATATCGTATGTGCCTTCATTATTGACATTAATTATTAATTAATATCAGATTTTGGCATAATCACGAATAGCAAATAATAGCTGACAAACAAGCGTACCTCTATACATACGGAGGCTATTCTTGTATAAACATTATAATTACTATTATTAATACTAGTAGATGAGACGCAGTGTCCAGCAAAAATAATGTAATTTGTATAATATATCAGGTGTACGTACAGTATTTATTGACCAATCTTATATGAAAAAAGGCTTATCTTTACATCTTTTTGAGATTCAGTTTGAGGAATAGTATAAATAACAATAAATGACATGTTCTAACTGTATTGATCTGTCCTGATACTAGTCACTTTATTACTAATATGCATCGCAGAGAAGATAGTAATGTAGTCTATATTTGTTTCATTTGAGTATATATTAATAAAATAAATCATTTAATAATATACACCATAGTTCCATGTAGACATGCCAAGATCGCACTGAGACAATACTAAATTAGTGTACATAAACATGTAAAGTACTTGAAGAGTATTTCCTATATTTCATTATGATATTGAGGTATCTTATTGCTACATATTGATTATGCAGTGCTTTTATTATATTTATTTTCATATATAAGAACATTAGGAGATAAAATTTATTAATAAATCATTAATCACTCGACCTTGATAAATAAATACTATTAAAAATAAAAAAAAGTTCAAAATTAGTACATATAGCCATGTGACATAATTTGTAAGGAAAGTTGTGGCATAGTTTTATACTAAGTTATGAGGCGAAGAGAGACATCTTATAATCTTATATAGATTACTAAACTTATAATATGATATTTTAATAGCTTATATATATTTGTTTAATAATTATAAATGAATAAGATCTTTGAAAGTTTTAGATATAAGAATAGCTATTAATATATAACACATGAGTTTAAGAGGAGCATATTTAGCTTATATTGAACTAGTGAGAAGGATTTTAGAATACGATGGATTCCACATGACAGAACAGTGTTATACGTTAACATCTACACTACTAGGAGTATAGTAATGAATTTGATATTATTATCTTTGATTGACATTCAACTATACTATGAAAATAGTAACTTATGCAATCATTATATCATCAATATTAAATTAATTGTATAACTATCAGTTTTTATATTTTATTTAATATTAGATAGTTACACAATGTTCACATATTTCCAGCCTTATTGACTATTTATTTATTAATAATGTGAAGAGCTCCTTTGTAATATTAATCTAATATATTCTAAATAGAATTAACAGTCGTGACTAACAGATGCAACTTGCTCTACGGATATATATAATATAAGGCTACATTTGAGTATACTTGTAAATTTTGTAGTATTAAAAACGTTAAGAATTCATTAATATGTCCACTCGGGACTACAGTTCCTATATTATTATTATGCACTTTGTTATTGAGAATTATTGAAGGACAGACGTGATCTCTCTCAACAAACCAAACGTTGCTATTCATTTTAAATGATCGTCTGTGTATGAAGGGTTAATGTGCAATATAATGAAGAGAGAGAAAGGAATTTTGTTTATCCACTCACGAGATTTAAATCTATATCAAGCTATATAACAAGAGCCTAACACAAAACGGCGAATCTGTTTCGTCGTGGTAGTTCCACTCACACCATTAAAAGTCACAATCATCAATTAGTAGAAATGTTTGCGTATAGGTCACCTTGTTCACAGGATAAACAACTGCACTCGTGCACCAGTGGGAGGTGGTTAAAAAACTAACCTAGGCACCGGATAGCGATGTCATTAGATAGTCGCTGATTTCCGGGTGTGGCTTTTGATAGCATCAATCTAACGAGTTAGAGCTTTTTAGACATCCGACACACGTGAATGAACAGATGTCTTATAAACTACAATAATGATTCACAGGCAAATGGAACTTATAAATGTAGTATCCCTTATCTCTAAATGTAAGGTGAATGTAGAGATGGTAATAAAATATAAATGAATAAAAAACCTTGATAAAGTATCACTCACGGAATCGTAAGAGAGAAGCTTGTTTGTATCTATGATGAGGGTGGGTAAGGAAAGGAAAATTTAAGATTGAATTCGTTTTGATGTCAAGTTCCACACATGTAATTATACGGAGTATACTAAAATAATCCTCATCTATCTAAGTCAAATAAAGCTAGAATATAAGAGCATCACTAACTTGTTAATATCTACTATAATTAAAATCAAAAAGATTCTAAATCAAAAAAGAAGTATAATATTATTCAGTTAGACGCTTAGTTTCATCTGATAATATGAGTAAGTTAAAAAAAACTAGCATAATATTAACCGATAATATCCAACAGTGATGTAACATTAGAACAAATATGGACATGAGTAATCACATAAACTGAAGTTATATAAAACTCACCAGAATAAGCTGGGTTAAATTACTATGATATCATAATTAATAGACTCTGAGAGATCCTATGTCATTTGCTTTATCTGACTATGTATTAGTAAAAGTTAATATTTCCTGAGTTAAGGGCCACATTACGAAGTGCTTAACGCTTGAAATTAGAACTTAATTTCAAGATGTTCAAAAGTGAAGATACCGTATAGCGTAAATGTAAAATAACACAAATTGTGTTGTCTACAACCTGCTGACTAATTAATCATGCAGTGTATATCTTTTTATTGCAAGAATTTGTCAGATTATAAATAAACCGAAAAAATCAATGAGTGAGTTAAATATAGATTTGAATTTGTATTCATTAACACAACTAGAGATATATCATCAGACAAACGCCAGTGATATTCTCAGACACCAATTGAAGATGTGATCGAATTGTAAAGTGCTGGTACAGCGTCAGGACAAGTAAGAACATTGATTTATGTTTTTAATATCACAAACTGACAAAATGAAAAAGAGAAGCTTTTATATACGGTCTTGCAATATAAACGTAGAACATCAGACTTATTATGCTGACTGCTTATATGTATAATATATTCGTATAAAAGTTAGTAGCTTTGTTTGCGCGTTTTAATTGCTGAATGTGCAACTCTGATGTTATAAATAGCACATGCCCGAGGTTGTATCAGAACCCAGTTTTTATCAAGATCACACTAATTGTTAATACAGACACAGGCCCGGGTTTTAACACGACAACATACCGAAAGTATTCAGACAACTACACTAAGTTTATCAGGAGCACACCTAATGTATCTCAGACACAGTAGTGATTCTTCTACTTAGTTTTAAGTCCTAGAAAAAACCATAAGCAGTTGCTATAGAGTAAGATTATTCAGTAACACAGTTTATTATGGTATCGTTATTCAGACACATTTTAGTTTAGTTTATTTTTCTTAGGCCACACTCAGTTTTGAATATAGATACATCTTATAGCTAAGTTAATAGTGCACCTACAAAATGAAAATACCCGCACGATATTCAAAGCACATCATATACATACGCCCACTAAGTTATCCAGCAATCTTAACCATAAGTTTATCTCTCAAGACAAACTCTCAAATGATTAACAATCAAATAACATATTGCGATAAGTTTCAACCAAGAACACACTAAGTTTATCGACACAACGTAGGATTAGTGATATTAACGAAGACAAAATTTAAAGATTCCTAGTTTATCAGCACACCCAGGTTTTATCAGTGTTGACAACACTTCATTATGTTTGAGGTCATATCAGACCCACTAAGTTTATCAGACACAGGACCTCCAAAGTTTATTCAGAACGCGCTGAGAGAATTTTGATAATCCAATTCTCCAAATAGAGTACACACCATGTTTATCAGATAAACTACTCACCTTAGTTAGGTTTTTAGCTCAGGAACAATCGACATTCAAAGTTATGAATCAGACATTCAACATCTCAAACTAAGGTGTTAATAATACTCACGAGTTTTCACTTTATAGTTGTAGTTACAGTAACATTAAGTCTACTCTAGGAGTTTTTATTCTAGCACACACGAAAAAGTTTTTGATCCAGACCAACAACATCATTTTTAATCGAAAACCGAACCCAGATTAATAGAGACACAGAGCAAACCTGAACGTTTTTATAACAGAACCACACGGTTATACTATTCTGGCTGACACTTATTAGTTTTAGCATGTATATCATTAATATAATGCTAAAAATTGGCGGCAATACCTTCAGGTGTTCAAATCTCTAGTAACCAACCATTCACAAAGGTTATGCTACGAGACCACGAAAAGTATTCAATCAATAATCAACACAATACAATGCAATGTATCAGACACACCAGGTGGACTTATCAGACAAACAATAGTTTGATGAGAAGTTTACTAAAAACTTGGGTCAAAAGCTGTTTATCAGACAACACACCTATGTATATCTGCATACACGATATGAGATAAAGTCACAGAGCACACATCATGTAATACATTTAATTCCAAGTACGCAATCACCAAGTTTTTAAAATACACTTCCAGACCACACTTGCTGCAAGGTTTTATTACCTACAGTAAGATTTTTCATGAAACATAAAATTTCCTTTTTGATCCCTCACTATGGGTAAGTCTAAACAACATAATTAAAGAACGTATTTGATCAGATTCATCATACTACAACATTTATAAACATGTGTCATTAAGAGTACACAGGGAGGGTTGGTAGGTACGAAACACACACATATAGTTTTTACGGTGAAGACACAGACGCTAGTTTTTGTTATGTGAAGAACAACTAACCACCTATGATATTAATAATTACGATAGCAAACTAGTGTAATAGTTTATAAGACACAATATAATGTATCTTATATCTTAGATAGATATCCATCCTAGAAGTCATCAGTATCAGCAACCTTTAGTTTACAACACACACTCTATGATATAATCGATCACATCAAACGTTATATAGTATCCCCTATAGAGTTCGAGATCGAGGGAACAATATCTTCACCTAGAACAAACTAGTTTAATCAGGCTTAGCATCACAGCACAGGTACTATTCAACTTACAGGACACCAGTCGCATTTAGTATGTTATGAGAATTTAGATGTACATAAGTTCGACAGAACTATATATCTAAATAAAAGAATGAAAATTAAACTGCACATATGTATAACACTATGTAACACACACTCTAACACCCATCTACTACAATGAATATGCATTTTAAATAGATTAGAACAGACAGTAGTCTTCGTGTTAGTCACAACTGAAAAATTGAACCCATTACAAAGAACTTCGCAACTCGATATTTGAATATAAAAGAATTACTAAAACATAATTCAAAAACATGCTTTTACTAGAATATATAGTTTGAACATATCATCATGTTATGTCCGTATAGCTTGAATTGAATTTAATATTTGTTCAAGAACTACTTCAATATTATGTTAAATAAAAAAGCTTCACACATCAACACTATCACATAAAGCTTTAATTAATTAGTCAACTCTACTAATCAATGTCTAAGATTTATACAAAAAGTATATATACAATAATAGCTTAATTAAAAAATATATAAAAGCTCAGCAAATTAGCAGTAAGATATTACTTTAAATCATTATAAGTAATTTTATACTCTGTCAGTAGTATTATCACAGTGATCACAACTCTTTCAGTCTAGGGGTTTACTGGCTTGTTTAGTGAAGAGTACTATTCTTAACTTAGTTGTTAGGTTTGACAACACTCCTGCGAGAAAAGACAATGGATATAATCATACCGGAGTAAGAGAACAAGCGGAAAGCTTTCCGTTATTAATCATTATATCAATGACAATCACGACATGCTATATATAATATGTCCGAGCAGAAACTTGAATATCCAAAACGAGAGAAGTAGATAGAGTCAACTCGTATTTTGACCTAACATATCACGGTATTATTCGATACAGTATAAGAAATAATACGAATACCTAAAGTGGACGCCACAAACTCCTCGTAATATGACACTACAGAATCAACTTTATACACTTACGGGGTAAATATTGGCATGGATATAATCGAACTCTTCCGTACATATCAGTTTGATTAAATTTTAACGTAAAGGAATCCAAGTTTTTAATGTACATTACAAGCATAGTTTGCGCAGATATACACATATATTAATAATTATACGGATTATAGTTACTGACGTATTACTGCGTAGAAAACAGCAAAATCCAGTGTATTTTCTTAGTATGCTAACTCACACAATGTGCGAAAATGAGAACTGTCAGTCAGCTATCAAAGAAAGCCTGCAAAGACATCCGAGACGGAATGTGATAAAACATGCGTCATACCAACGAGAATATTCTTACTCGTTAAGCTTCAGAGATACCGCTGATGAGAGTAATCGTAGTGCAATATCATTAACTCGAGATATGCAGAGTATTGGACGAATGGTACAATAGGGTACGTATATATTCTTGAGATCAATTTTGCTATAGCTACACTAGAGTGAAATCAATGAGTTAGTTTATCTCATGAGCGTAACTTGCAATTATCTATGAAGCACTGTTCCTAATCAAGCTTTATAGTTAAATACTGATGACATCACTATGATCTGTAGTAGGTAGCCAAACATGAGAATGATAAATTAAAAATGAAATGTGGATACGTATCAACGATCTAGAAAAATTAAAACATTAATAAATGAAAAAATCGTCAATCCATGTGAATTTGTGCAATAATCGTGAGCATGTCAAAAATATATATTTAGGTGATAACTACTCCTAACGATAAAGAGAAATTAGCTTCGGATGTCCACACATTCATCAGATATTAAAGGAATCACTTGTTTACGTGTTAAGTAGAAATACATGTTGAAAATCGTATGATCCTGACTTTCACTGTCAAAATTATAATGAATCAATATCTCCAAGCAATGACAAATCATCACTCAATCAGCATTGATCACAGTATCCATAGAATTCATATTCAATTACGATCTCAATGATCATTGGTACACACGCAGTAAGAATCATTCGATCATTCTTTAAACATATACTGCCGTCTCAGTTTGCATTGTTATACTATTCACTCGCCTCATCTGAATCTACGATGAAGACTCCGCCCGAAATTAAATCAGGGCGAAATA
This sequence comes from Ruditapes philippinarum, assembly GCF_026571515.1. Classification (NCBI taxonomy): domain Eukaryota; kingdom Metazoa; phylum Mollusca; class Bivalvia; order Venerida; family Veneridae; genus Ruditapes; species Ruditapes philippinarum. The sequence continues at coordinate 37,532 of NW_026857948.1, forward strand.
CAAAATCATCAAACTTTCAAATATTTGATTTCATATCTATGTGCCCAGACATGATTGTGACGCATTGTTCATTGCCCATTTTCTCTTTGAGCCTCTATTCATGGTGACCATCTACAATTACAATCAATCACAAATCATGTTACCCAATAACCATCTATTGAAGTTAACATAAATTTACGACAATATTAATCAATTTCAATTTTCGAATGCATATAAATATAGTTCATGTTGGATACATAGTAGCATACACTCCTGATCCATAATCGTACTTCATTTATCTACACTAAATATTTTATAAGATTTTAGTTAATTATTTATCTATTTAATTTATTTTATTAATAAAATAGGCTATAATAATATAATACTTGTACTCGTTCTATGTAAATAAAAATCAAACCAATGATAATCTGTCTTCATTCATTCATTTCATTCAATTTCATTCATCATCATTTTTTCATTCATTACATTCATTCATGTCTCCATGCATCCATCATTCATAAGTTTTCATGACACGCAATATCGTCTATTATGAATTCATCATTGGCTTAAGTGCACGATCATACATGCTTGAGCAAAAACTCTAGAGTGCATGACCTATCTCATATCACAAGTGCTATTTTGCTGCATAATATAGGTATATCACAATCACGTTCATTTCTTAAATTGCATCACATTCATATAATCTTGATTTCACGACATCAATGAGTACGTTTCGTTTCTTTCATCTAGTCTACAAACAAACTAAATTTCAAGATAAACAAAAACAATCATTCAATTCAATGAAGCAGCATCTCGAGAGTACATTCGAACATAAGCTATACCATAATTACAATTACCTTATAGTTTCATATTTAGTCATCATTACCACATTTCAATTACAAATATCTATCTTTGAACTGGTCAATTATTCAAGGTTTGGCATTATTGTCTCAGTAAAATCTATGCGATTTATTAAATCTAACACAACATGATTATATCTCCAAGTTAAATACTCGTTCTAATATGTACATTAATTACCTATACATTATCATAATTTTTCAGAAATACGGATGATACTACCCCTCATAATATTCTTAAATATTCGAGCTATAATAATTAACTTTTATTATTATAAATAATATTATTGGATATTTCCGTATCTCTACAGTTATAGTAACGTAGATCAGTAAAATTACAATATTTTTAGTATATGTATATTGTCAATTCCTATTAAAAAGTTTCAAGGCACACCATGACAAAGGATTGCGTTTTCCAGCAATAAGGAAATGTTAATGAAGTTCTCGACGGTACAGTACACCTGATAATTCATTCTTGAGGAGATTAGTATTATCGTGCATACTGGAGACAGCGAGTATCACATAATTATGTTATGTATGACCAAAGTAGAGGAACGTTTGTGTTAATAGGACCTGAGCAGGTGTTAGTCTATCAATCTCGTCTAAGTCCTACAACACGCTTAAGCTATGAAATGTTGGAAAGAGAGTAGGAACATTTAGGTATCTGACTATTGATCAGCAGAATGGCTATTTACAATCAAACTATTATGTCATTAAATGAAGACTGAATAAATAGAGCTGTTACCGTAAAATAGATCAAAATTAGCGAGAGGAGAGGAAAAAAGATAATTTCAGCGTTCAGAGATAGTTCGTCATCAGAGAGTTTTTTCATCTGTACTATCCCAATTACGCGCTAGAGCTTGATTTTATTTATGATCTCGTCTTGTACAAGATTAATTTATTACATGATATTCCAGACTTTAATGATAATATTCTTAGCATTATCACAATGATTTATTATATATTACATATTGTAAGAATAATATGTAATTAAAACTTATTAAAATAAATGAAATAAATATAGATGACTATTCAGATCTAGAGTAGCAAACTGAGAAATATATTGAATGTTTATGTTGAATAAAAATAGAGAGTAATGATATCTATGGAATTGCATGGACGGTGAATGTATATGAGTGAGAAGATTAACAGAAATATCGCCAAGGATAGGTAATGGAGATTTGTACTTGAATCTGATTACATTGTATATACATAAACAATAATACTGAGAAAATAGAGGACGGAATGAATAGAGATTAGAAATTGGAAAGTAATATACTGCAGAGTGAATGATATGAGTGTCTTGATCATGTGATTCAGAATATAGAGATTTATTTATGTAGATAGAAAAGTAACCTAGATTATAGCATAGCATAGATCAATATGAGAATGAATATGCAATGCAAGAAAATACAATTGTACTAGAAATGAAACTAGAGAGGACGAAATGACATAGATAATTGAGGATATTCAATATCTGGATCCGGAGACTGAATTATTTACTATGAATCAAGACACACAATTATTTATATTGAGATTGATAAAGTAAAGTGGCCACAAAACAAAAAGGCATAAAATGGGTATGTACTTTACTATATATAACTCTAACTTCAATATAGTAAATAATACAATATAAATGAGAATTAATATAAAGATCCATAGGCAGAATATGAAACTGCGTTTAATTATGAGTGGTATGAAAAATGTTATCTATAGCTTATTGAATAAGTCTGTGTTATTGGAGCAGGGAACGTAAATGGACGATATCGACACTAATGAGAATGAAACTCAGAACGTAGATGATAATGATAATTGATGAGTAAATGGAGATGAATTGATTTTAAAGATTGTGCAAGAAAAGCCATGAATAATGAAGATGAAAATATAAATGAATTGATAATTAGGTGATATGAAGAAAATTTGAGTAGACAAATAATATGGAAATGAATCGCAACTTTGAAGAGATGAATGAGTAGGACTCGAATGAAATGATAGCAAGTGAATAAAAGGAGAGACAGAAAGAGAGAACTGAATGAATGACATGGGTAAGTGGTGAATTAATGATTAGATCATTCGAGACTGTGAGTGGTAAGCTGATTTTTATTTTTACCTAGCACATACAATTGTATGATATTCACAGAAGACGTACTGATCCACACCACATAATTCGCACAGCTAAGAGAATTCACAATATTGAAATTACATAAATGTCGTGTAATAACTTGTGGAATCAAGATACACGAGACCAGCAGATCTTTTCTATACGGAGGTGGTATATCAATAAGCAACATTCATACAATATCTTCTCTGATCAATCTCATGTACAAGAGCTGGCACTTTATAATGCGTCATCCGAATTACCAGAATATGAGATTTTCAAAAAGTGCGAGAAATCTGAAAGCAAAAAGGAATTCATTTGTTGAAAAGGATACACTCAAGATTGTTGTAAAGTATTAAGCAATTTATGCTCCATCCATCTTGGACTACAGAAATTAAAATATTCGGTTACAGAAAGAAAAAGAAAAGTAGAAAAAGAATATTATGACCAACAAAATGCTGATATCAAACAGTTAGATTTTATCAAGTCATCAACATAATGATATGCACGAGGAGATAACATTATTCGGCAAATGTTAATAGATGATAAAACTGACAAATACGATACTTTCTTGATCAATGATCAAGCTCAGGTCGTTCATTTGTAATGATATATAAGATTTATATTCTAAGCTAAATTACAACCAGCGAGGAATAATTTACAAGAATAGCTACAGTAATAATTCTGTCGTCTGCATGTATAAAATTCTACATGTGTCGGGGACCCTGATATCTTAATCCACTTATCGTCTTGAATAGTAGCAAGCATTGCGTACGAGCTCTCAGACAAAAATATGAGCATGGGATAATAAGAATTGGAACTCTTGGCTAGTAGTATACAATAGAGATCCTGATAATTTTACGAGCTAAACGAAATACGGAATTTCGTAGTTAGTAAGATGATAATATAAGATTGAGTTACAAAAATTTCTATCGCAATGTCACAAAGAGAGAAAGATTGTGAGTAGGCGCTCGAAGAATTGAGAAAATACATGCAGTATGACAGTCATTATCGTTTAATGCTGAGATTGTGCACCAATAACCTAGTTAAAACTTGATATACAATCTAACGAAGTTGTATCGTGATGTCAACCAGAAATAATGTTTTTCGCTAAACACATTTCATGATAATTGGGATCACTGATATATAATTTTTCAGGTTGTGATCCCGTATAATTTACTATATTATTACCGCATTAAAAGTTTTTACACTAATAGCTCTCGCTACGTATTCTTATAACGTTATCGAAAATAAGATTGAAAAACAAGATATTTCTTGTAAGAAATCACCCGAAAAAAAATACAGACGAATTGTATGATAGCTTGCCGTCGAGGTTTAATCTGATTGTCTTTTCTTTCGCAGTGTTGCTCAGACAACATAACTGTTAAATGGTGACCGCTAACCATCACCCCTTAGACGAAACTGTGTTATTAAATCTAGAAGTTAATCTGAGCAAGGTTTAAAAGGTGTAATCACAAATCTTTACTATGAACTCATATGGCTTATAGGCAGGAGACTTTTTAAACAAGAAAATGAGTTGAAATTTTGTAATATATAATTAAAGCTATTGAAAACTACCACGCATAGATTGTGTTCTAATATGAATTATCTATATATTTATAATATGTTCAAGTTGTGATCTTAATTAAGCTTAATTGACTAGGTTATTTTGATGATAGATTGTTCCTATATCTGAATTCAAATACAAATAGTGTGATAAGTTTTTGCAATCATACTTCTTTTCCAATTAAATACAAGATATTTATGTTTGAAATCATTATTAATGTAAAAAGATTGATTTATAATGAAAAGTAATGTAATATAAAAGTATATATCCATTTGTCAATGATATTGCATTATTGAATACGTATTATATTAAAGTTTTCTATTTCAAAATATACATTATATGAGTGATAGCTACTTGATTTGGTTATTAGTTGGATCCGCTTTGTATAGATAAGTATTCTTAAGTTTATATAAAACTTATATATAGATAATATTGTTCGAGTTTTATATAATGTTTGATATCCACTTGGAGCAAATATTAGATTTTTTAGTGTGATAATTTTTGTTCGATACTTCTATTAACGTTCCAAACAAAAATTACGATGTGTCTGAAATTCACACACCTGGCGATCATGAGACACTTATTTAACAATAGATTATGTTCAATACTGAAAAAACACACATGTGTGTTGTCATCCTGATTAAAATTCACAATATTAAAATGATTGTGAAACGCACTTGAATTTGTCAATATTTTATCATCTGTTTGGGGGGAGTCTATTTTTATACATTTATCATTTTCTGATTCAAGTCTCTAAATTTATAACACATCCTTCGAGATTTACAGTGTAGCATTATCAATAAATGAAATGTCGTCTCAACTCACTAAATTAAAAGGAGATCAAGATAATCGATGGTAACACGGAATGCTAAATCTAACGACTGTCATAACAGTTTATGTAATCATGTCAAGACAAGACTGACCCTTCATTGTTGGACAAGATATTATTCAAACCACTCGGGCGGATATTGGAAGCATTGAGATTGGTTTCATTAACATACTTTATCATTGGGCACACAATTTTATATTACCGTAGGTTAATCCACTGAAATCTATACTATTGGTGAAATACGGCACAATGTCTAATAACCCCATCACTCGTCAAATGATCACACCAATATAGATTATAATAAAAAGCTACTTGATTGATAAGTGTTAGAGTGTTTTTTGCTTCATTCCTGAAATGATTCAAACCGGGAATGACGAACATGTCTGTTAGAATATAAATCGTTCAGTTGTATGCTAGATCAAATACGATAAGTATTATAACTTGGCTTAAGACTAGTAGAAATCGTTAGATGTTTTGTTACCAATAAATGTCTCTCGAAGGAAATAAACACACCTTGGTTTGGTCTTGATATATATCTCAAATGTGTCTTTTACTTAAACCTTAGTGTATTGGCTACGAAGTAAAACACTAGTGTTTGTATCTTGAATAGAAAATTGCTTATTGGCTGGATGATCTCTGTATAATGATGCTCACATGCGATCATCTGTATCTGAAATACGCGTGTCGTAGTCCGGAACTTAATAGTTTAAGAAGAATTGTCCAATGAGACAGTAAAAATATTTACACTCGTATAGTGTGTACATAGATACAAAGTCTAACAGAGATAAACACTGAGATTTCTGTCTCAGACGAGGTAACTGTGTGGCATTTGTCCTTGCGAATAAGATAGTGATAACGCCCATGATGTGTCATAGTATAAACTCAGTAGTTCCTAGAGAGTTATATCTTGTGAAAGTATTGTCCTGATAAAGTTTTGAAGATAGGTTCAATTGATATAATCATACTGTCAATAATGGAAGAAGTGAGAGGTTGTTTCATGAAACCTGTAAATGCAAAAAGGTGATAGGACGAAATTTTTAAGAAAAAAAATGTCTTAAGCAAGTCATTAAAGTTTGTACGAAAACAGGCGCGACAAATTTGAATTTACATTTTCCAGAGTGAAAGTATTCATTTTTCAACACTTAACATATTGTAATTAATGATCCAATAGGCATATGGTACCTTTATCTTTCATTGGTGAACCGTGCTACCACTTCCTTAACAACATCCCCGGACAAAACTTCCGAAGGAAATTTCGAAATTTCTTTGGACATGAACATTGCACATCATCACCAATCTTTTGATTATCTCAAATCATATACTAGTATTTGACGTAGCTATCGGTTTTCTTTTAATTTCGTTTATTTAGAATCTATTCGTCTTTTCTCTTAACATTTAGAATTCATAAAATCAATGTTTTTATGGTAATTATATAAAAAAAACTTTTATTTACTTAATATTTTATCTTACATATTATCATTTATCTAAATTGAAGTTTTCATTTTATTAATTCAAGTCTGTGATGGTCAACTTTCATTTATTTTCTTCAAGTTATATGTTACTTTGTAAAATGATAGTGATATCAAAACTCTAAAATCTTCAACAAATAATTAGCAAGGAAAATTGGTCACGCTAGACTTATAAAAATTAATGTTTCATGACAAGGCTATACGTGAAAGAACAGATCTTTAGTTACTTAAAGCTACATGCCTCCAGATGAGTCCAAATATTTCAATAAAATCATACTTGAGAAAAATGTACTTAGATGTAAGGAAAAGTAAAACGTTTAAAGATTCAAGTAATATTTCACGTATTATGTGTGATTAATGACTGACTTTTCAGTATTTACAACTATATTTCAATTGCGTTACTAACGCAGTAAAGGCTATTTATGCATATTTTGACCACTTTTTGGTAATAAACGTGGTTTGTAAGTGTCATTGATTATGTGTAAATTGCTTCCTTTTGGTTAATTCACAATATTACACATTCAAATACATTTTCAAAATTTTCATGAAAATTAGCATGAATCTAGAGGCGTGCTGCTTTAATAAGCTCATATTTCAAATTCACAATTCACATAATACAATGATAAACATGAAGTTTATTAAAACTGAAGCGTAAGTTGGGAGCTTAGTGGTTAAGGCGATAGCTTCTCAACCCAGGAGCCGTTTGTACAAACCATACTGGGATCACACTCATGTAACTATGTGTTCTCGTGTTACACCATTACTGAAGTGTTCTATCAAGCGAACTGGAGAGTAGTTCAAAAAAGTTACATGATTCTTTATAATTCAATACATAAAATAAAGTTTAATCTGAATGAAAAATTGTTTTCATGAGAAACAGTTCATCTTTCTTCTTTTGAATGTGTGTGCATGAAAAAGTGATCAAATCAAAAGTCAATATAGTAAGTTTCAAATTTTCAATGAAACCTATTCAAATCTTGGTAAATATTTGAAAGAGTGGAATAAACAATACTTGTTTCAGTACAAACAATATGATTATTTATTAAATTATAAAACTTGATTTAACTTAGAAATACAAGTATGTGTACATTTATTATTGAGAGGTTGCACGTTTAATTTCAGATGTTGTTTGTATGGTGTATATGGCTAAATGTTAGCAACAACCAGGTAGAAGGAGGTAACTAAATCTACATCAGTCTTTATAACAGATAGTAATGCGAAATTTTACTTTATAAATTGAAATCGACCTATATTTACATAAATCAAATTAAAAGAAAAATATTGCATAATGAAGTAAAACAGGTGGTAGTGGAAGTGGTAATACAATAATATATTGTTTTTTCCAGGAGCAGAGATTGATGAAAACTGTAAAGAAAATTGTGTATGCTGTAAACAAAGATCATGTGGACTAAAATTTAGGTTTCATAACGCTTGTAATTTAGGCTGTATTGATGGTCATAGAGGTGCACGCTGTTATGAACTATGTACACACAATTGTACAGAATGCGAAAAAGGTGTAGATGAGTGTACTGCTTGTTATGATGGATATTACCCCGGGCGTGCTGGAGACTGTACATCGCCATGCTTACCCGGATGTAAAACATGCACGTCAGGTACCACATGTACATCATGTAAGGAGGGATATAATAATGACAATGGTGGAAATGATTGTAGTAATCGTTACTGTCCTGAAAATTGCTATTGTGATAATGGTAAGTGTGCATCATGTAAGGGCGGATATTACGATACCAGTAATATATGTTCAAGTTTATGTCCAGGCAACTGTATCACGTGTTCGTCGAGGACAGATTGTGGATCGTGTAAGGATGGGTATTATAACGGTTACCAGAACGACGCCAATCTTCCTTCGTTAAATGACTGTACATACAAATGCCGAGACAAGTGTGTACGATGTTCGTCCTATAACAGTTGCTCGCTTTGTCAAAGTGGTCATTATGGACAAAACTGTGAGAACAGTTGTTCAGCCGGTTGTATGTCAAACACTTGCGATATACTGACTGGAAACTGTTATTGCTCTCCTAATTTTTCTGGAGTAAGATGTGACAAATGCAAAACCGGGAATTATGGAAATATGTGCGATCAGCAATGCTCCGCAGGGTGTAAAAGTAGCGTGTGTGAAAAAGATTCCGGAAATTGTACTGACGGATGTTCTATAGACACGATCGTTGGGGATAAATGTAACATTTGTTTAATCGGCTGGTATGGGCAATACTGTAACACATCTTGTTCTGTTGGCTGTAAAAATCAGCAATGCGTGAAAAGTAATGGTGAATGCTCATATGGATGTGTTGATAACTTTAAAGGAGGAAATTGCAATCAATGCAAACCTGGCAAACATGGGGAGTCATGCCAAAGTGACTGTCCAAAGAACTGTGACGAGAACGGCTGCTTTAAAGAGTCCGGTAATTGTAAAAATTGCCATGACAACTTTGATGGAGAGAACTGTGATAGATGTCGTCTTGGTTTCTATGGTTCATTTTGCTCCGTGAGATGCCCGAATAATTGTTTGAACAATGTATGTGATAGAGATACCGGCACGTGTTCTGATGGTTGTTTAGACAATTATTCTGGTGATAGATGTTGTATAAGTAATAAAAACTGTATCAAATGTTTATCAGATACTACCTGTAAACAATGTAAGGCTGGATACTTTAAGGACAAATGTGACAAAAAATGTCCACAGAACTGTCGTCTAAAGGCCTGTCATATCGAAACTGGTCTTTGTGATGGTTGCAAAGATAACTTTTATGGTGATAGTTGCAACTTTTCATGTGCCTCTACATGCAAGACTCAAACAACAACAAGTGGAAGTATATGTCAGCAAAGTAACGGAAAGTGTCTATATGGCTGTGTTGATGGTTTCCATGGTTTACAATGTTCTGAGAACTGTTCCGTTTATTGCAGCGATACTCTATGTGATCAAGACGACGGCAGATGTACAAAAGGTTGCAAAACAAGAGTAAAGGATGACCCCATTTGCTCCTCGGATTCTGGTAAGTTACGATTACTCTTTAATCACTATTAAATATCCCTATTGTGTTTCGCAACCAAAGCAGTTGTATAAATTACACAGACCGGTATAACAATTTAAAAATCTACAGTTAAGGCTAGAAATAAATGTAATTGTTCAATGGAATATCATCAATTTGAAGCATAATTTTAATAATATACATTTTAACAATTCTTTTAATTAATCAAACACTTAAGTGATGTTGATATTTTCAAATCATAGAACACAATGTACACATTTGGTTGTTTAAAATCTAGAATTTGTAGGTTTATTTTGTTATTATAAGGTTTTAATTAAACGTTTTCACCGAACAACTGATGTACATCAGTCCTCTAATATCGAATATCTATGTTCTAAGATGAAGATAAAGATAGACAGGACAGTTTGATTGAACCAATAGTTGGAGCAATCGTTGGAGTTCTGGTAGCAACAGCAGTAATTGTTGGTGTTTTTCTTATCTGCAGACGAAGGTATTCTTTATAAACTATTTATATTTTTTTAGTTTTAATACCATTATATATCAAGGTTTTTTTATTTGAAAGATACTAGACGCGTGTATGTGTAAATCAATTAATGCTTGTCCAGTTGTCAGTGTGAATACTTTTCGTGTCGCATTCTTAATTTTTACAAACCACATGTTTTATTGCCAATTGATGGTGCTTTTAAATCTAAATTAAAAAAGAAACCATTTATATTTTAAGGTTTTGTTGTTGTTTTTTTACACTAGACAAAGTAACAAATCTCAAGGACAACGTTCAGATCTTGAAAGTACTCAGTCTACCAGGGAAGACGAAAAGAAGCATACATATGGAAACATTTCTGGTAACAATTGTATTGCTTTACTACAGCAACTTGACCTTGTATTCCTCAGACGCCATTTTATGCGTAAATATATGTAGCGAAAAATGGAAATTACAAATCAAGTTATAAGAAAATCTTAAATACCAAAATTGTTTGAGAATATTTTAAAATATATCATACCAATAAGATGTATTAAATTTGAACACGTTTTGTGTTTTACTTTCGGATATATTCTTAATATATTAACATTCCAAAGAGAATGCAAAAATGATATATTTCTACAAAGACATGTAACTACTTAACTATTAAACTATTGGCTTTAACATTATAGGGCCACTAAAGTCTGTAAGAAATAACAAATTAACAATCAGTTAGTAGAAAACAAATGTAATATGTTCTACTTTTAACTAGTCCATTTAAACCTATTTGAAGATCTGTGAATAAGGCTGATCTAATATAAAGGCTTACATGTTTGCCTATTTAGTTAGAATTTTCATGAAAAAATACTTGTTACTGTTGTCGAAGATTAGTGTACTGTTCTAGAAAGGCCATCATCAAAGGCAGATAAGGAAAGGAAGAGCGTTTTAAGTATACCACCATCTACTGCAGTAGACACAAAGCCGTCGGGGAACAAACCAAGATCACCAGTCCCTGTGACATCTTCGTCAGTTGATATTGATGAGGTAGAAGTAGATGAAGTTGAATATGAGAAAAAGGCTGATAATACCTACTATAACATTAGAGAGAGTCCGTACAGAATTAAAGTAGACAACCTACTTATATATGTTACATCTGGAAAAGTGGACTTCGACGCTGAATTCAAGGTTTGTATGTAAGCTAAAATTGAATTTGCTGCTACAATTGATTAACTAAACTGATTAAGCATGTAAATACTCAGATTTCAAATATTTTAAATATAATTTTTAGAGATTGAAATCCTATTTTTGTTTTACACATAGCGAGTATTGTACGCTGATTAAACGGGATAGTATTACATGACAAGTTGTTGCTGATTAAATACACTAAATGGTCCACATAATTTGAAAAATGATACAATCTCATTACATTAAAGTATAATTTCAACCGCCACTTAATTTTAGAAGGAAGATATAAAAACACAACTTAGATCTAAGCCTAAATCTTCAACGGAAACCTCATACAGAAATAAATGAAAACATTTTGTTGCCAATTAAAAAACTTAGGAAAATTAAAAATAAGGCGTTCTTATTAGCCACAAATGCAACTTCCGTCACTTATGAGTATTTTTTCATGCATTTAGATAATGGAACATGATGTAATATTTTTAGTTTTTTTCATATTCATAAATCATCACTACATACATCTGCTAGTTATTTAAAAAAAACACACAAAAGGCTTGTACAGTGTTGTTTTTAAATACCATATTAATTCGACTTCCTTATTCTTTTTTAACGTGTTTATTTAATCTATATTTTTTTTTATCTCACGCGTGATCCAGGATGAATTTGAATAATAAATGTCATATATCCTTAAATCACACGCTTTGAACTTCCTAGTATGGTCGTTATATATCGACGAGGTATAACAAGGATAAATAAATGACCACTTGACACGCGATTTTATCTCATAAAAATATGTTGATTTTACTTTGATTATGCTAATTTTAATGGAACATCTTCATACTTTGCTTCTCGAAAATTTCTTGTTTACATATATCTTTTCTTTTTTATTTACTAGAAGTGTGTATATACGTAATTGCAATAAAAGTTTGAATCTTGATATTGTAATTGTGTGTGCTCATCTCGTGCTATTATATTAATATAATTATCAATGGTTATAAGATTACAACATTTGAAATATTCAACATTTTTGTCGGTTCTTTCAACTCTTAATAATAAAGATCTATACCGTAAAAAGAAGTTTATTGTTACATAAATTTTTGTGCATTTTTCTTTCTTTCATACAAAAGTAATAACGTATAGACACGGTATTTAATTGACTTTTAGATAGCTCTATAAAGACGCTTTTGAGCAATGGTTCTTCTATACATGTCGCCAGATGCAGCATATAGTATTGACAAAGTTCCGGATCCCGCATAACCATCAACAAAATATTATTTCTAAATTAACTCGTTGGTTTCCGTTGGCGACCATAAATAAACGAATAACTCACAATTTAACCACGCTTGTTGATTAAGTAAATATGTAACGAAAGTGGCGCAATTTATCGACCTTATACGAACTAAACATAAATTGTCGTAAATGCTAATTACTTACAGGTCAATATTTGTATAATATTTTATATTATATAATTTTGTTTTCTTATTATGTAGAAACTCAACAAAGATTTAGATTTGACAAAACACTGCAGCGTCGCTAAAGATCCTCAAAATTTGGCCTTGAACCGGTATAACGGAATTTATCCTTGTAAGTAAATGAATCATTTGTTTATATGCTTATATTATAAAAATGCACTTTAAAGCTTCAGTAAGTGTTGCAGATGTAAGGATGTTGAAAATTAATAATTGCCAGATGAAGCACGACATCTCCACATTTATGAAAGGTTCGGACAAAAATCGTTTAAGATAAATGTGCAGAAAACTGACAATAATTTTATTGTAACCTACATGTTCATATATTTTCAGAGAAGAATATTCTACTGTTATTTTGTTTCTGATATATTACTTACTTTGGAGAATAGAACACCAAAACTATTATCAATATATATAATTCGAAGTTAATATCCGTCTTCCTGATGGCAACAAATCTCTTTATTGTACGACCAATATATTACTTCCTGGTCACATAAATAAATTGTCTAGTTTGATTTTAGATGACCATTCCAGAGTGACCATCCAAGACCTGCCAGATTTCTTTATAAATGCTTGTTACATAGATGTGAGTACAGTTTATATATATTTTTTACAAATTTTAACTTATATCACGTGTCTTCAAGACTGTTAGGGTCTTACTGTAACATTCAAGAGTAAAAAGAACATGAAAACAGTAACCCCCCCCCAATATTTATTTCATTCCACGTTATCTAAACAAAAAAGAACACACGAGTGTCAATAGAACAGACATGTATATTGACATAAAATGTTAAATTAGTTTCACTGATCGCCAAGTGAACTATTGCGTTTTTTAAGATTATCTTTAAAAGTATATATGTGTCAGGTATGTGTTAAATTATGCAAAATTGGTATGTATTAATAAACAATGGAAAAGAGAGATTCTTTACATGTTTTTTTTCCATAAAACATGCTAAAGGCGCATTGTGGTATTTATGATTTATTCATCTTTTCATTTTCCCGTCTGTTTATGCGAAAATATTTCTGTCCACCTTGAAGCATTTAGCTTTAAGGTAAATTGTAAATAATTACATCTCACGTTTGTGAGATGTTATTTCTTTCAAGAAGGTACTTGATCTGATACTGTGAGATTTTAATATTTGGCACTTTGCGTTATATTTTGAAATAAAAAAAACGTCCATTTTCTATCATTCGTTTTAAATGGAAATACTATCTTAAATACGTATTTCTCTTTTGGGATATGTTTCATCTTTTCTTACTTCCTTAATCCTGCATTGTTTAATTTTATTATATAATATAAATAAAACATATATCCTGTACCTATTTATTATAAAAACAAACTCAAGAATAATAACACATTAATCGTTACAACCTTTTAGTATTATATATCTGGGATGTGATGCATTGTTTTATACTATTTATATATTTCAGGGTTTCTGCAAGAGAAAGAATATATTGCATTCATTAGGTAATATTTAGGTATAATTTGTGTCTTTGTAATAAATTTCAATAAAATTACTGTTATTTATTTTGAGGAGATTTTAATTCAGGGGTTGAAGTAGGAACCATAGGTTTATCTCAAGTTTGTACAACTCTGAAAAATAGTTCTCGATTTATCAAACTACCATTGTTCGTTTCAAAACGGGCAAAATAGACCTTACGACATGTATCAAAAATTGTTCAGATGAAAATTTACCGTTTAATTATTTAAACTATTTAACTATTTAATTCCAGTCACTGATCGATCAATACTCACTATTTGGTTTGTAATATGATATATGTTTCAGATTTACTATATTTTCGTATTCTATGAAACAATTATAAGGAAAAAAACACCGCGTGATATAAAATATAAAAAAATGTCAATTTGATATAAGGTTATTATAAATTAGAATATTGCAGTCTTGGTTACCTCCGCATCAACACACCAAATTCCTGATGTTCTGCCCATTGAACTAATATCGTTCAATATTATGTGAAAGATAATATAAAATATATAAAGTATAATATCATTCAAGAGGCTGAGGGCCCTTAAACATTGAATTGTTTACATAGATCAAGTAAAGCACTTCAAATGGAAAAATCTGAAAAGGATAATAAAGAAATTTACTCATAACTAAATTGAAAGTGCAATTTGAATGAATAAAACGTTTATTTTTCTTGTTTTTTATGTGGTTTTTTTGTTGTTTTTTAAAAATAATATTATCACTCTCGTCATGTAAAAAGAAACTTCAGTGAAGTCCCTTTAAGTTATCAGGGTATTTGCCGTATGACCAAAATATCATAAAACGCAATTCAGCTTATCAATTTCAAGATAGAATTCCTTAATATTTTTATATAAACTTTTTTCACTGTTTATTTCTTTTCGAACTTCCGACCTGTCTTCAAAATAATGTTTCTACACTTTAATACATGTGCTGCTATTGTATATGTTCGGAGTCTGATATCATGTTTTTCTATGTAAAGGGCCAACATCAAAGACCACTGCTAACTTCTCCACGTTCTGGCTGATGGTATGGTACAAGAAAACGGACATTATTGTCATGTTAACCAATCTTAAAGAAACATCTGTAAGTAATCAAAATATAAATACAGGCATGAAATTTTCCTTATCACTTTTTTATTTGTGTACTTAAGAGGGATGATTCAGTTGTGACGAATCGTTTACGTTAAATAAAATCAGACTATTTCCTTGTTTACATCCTGTTTGAACAAGAATGTATTTTAGTTCAATTAGTAATGCATTTATAATTTTTTGTTTGTTTTAATCCAAATAATTTTGATTCTTTAAAAATGGCATTTATTTGATAATATACATGTTCAGACTTTGTTTGAAAAGGTTTCTTTGTTCCTGTCTTTCTGCTTCGTTCTATCGGAAGGAGAAGAACGAGACAACTTTTGTCTTGAACCAATAACCTGCAGAATGTCAGTAATGGATTTGTCCTGCTTTGAATTTGGAACAGTCCATTCAAAGTTTAAGGGTTTTCAATATAAAATACAAAATTGAGATGCCAGCGGATAAGAGCCTGGTCAGATTGTGCCGATGAGCACACTGGCTTAGATCTTTACTGGCCACAAGGGCGAATTACTATTTGTACTAGCAGGATACGGGTTAAATATGGAACGTTTTTATCATCAGGGTATGAAATGTGAGCAGTACTGGCCGGAGGAGGATACGGAGATAGAGTACGGGGATATAACAGTAAAATGTCGGAGTGTTGAAGAGTTTGCTGAATATACTGTCAGGACTTGCACTATAATAAAGGTATAGTCCCTAGGTCATGCTGAAGATTTTTTCTTTGTCTCATTCCAAAATTGAGAAATAAGAAAAGAGATTATGTTCAAGATTATCGTGATGCTGCCTTTTACATAAACTATGTATTTTAATTTTCCGGTTAACAGTTGACATTAGTGTAGCGTAATCTCAAACTGTAGATAGATTTTGTATATCCATTTTCCAACCGTTTTGTGTTATTTTACCACCATAGAAGCCATTAAACATCCTCTTATCAGAAAAAAATGCTTTTGAGTATAAAGATTTAAATGTCCTCCTTCATCTTCCGTACGCAACGAAACTGTCTTGAGAACAATAGGGTTTTCTTTACTGATCAATGGGTATCTGCATAAAAGTTTCTGCTTTCAGGGAAGAAAAGAAAGGCAGATAATTCAACTACACTTCACAGCATGGCCAGATAAAGGGGTTCCCCAGGAGGTGACAAGTCTTGTAGAGTTCAGACAGAGGGTGATTGCAGTTCCTAAGACATTAGGTGGACCAATTATAGTTCATTGCAGGTACTGTATACATGGTTATTCCACACACACATAATAAAAATTAACCAATAAACTTTCAGTATTTGCATCACGTGCCGTTTCAAACGAAATCATTGTTAAACCCAATCATATGATATCAGCCTGGTTTGCATTTCCAGAGTACATTAAATCAATGTCAAATGCATTTTGTATACCAAATAACCTCATTTTTATTTTCAGATTCCAAAACATCCGTTGTATATCAAAAGTATATTGTACAACATTAAGCCTAATTATCATTTTCAGAGTCCAAAAATATATCATTTATCAAATGCATGCCATACAACATCAATCATTGTTTTCGTTTCTAGAGTACAAATATGTACGGTGGCATAGGGGTGACATTATCTTTTGGCCTCGACTTATCTACTTGTGGCCATGACTTATTAGCTTGTGGCCACTAGATATTATCTCATGGCCACGACTTATTTCAACCTTACTGTAATATATTAAAGTAAAACAGTTTTGTCTTAATGTCCAAAATGATGATGTGGAATAAACCGCTGATTTATGCGTAGCAGGGGACGTATTGATAATATTGGACTGGTAAACTGCTGCAAAACTTATGTTAGACTCGGCTAGAGCCTTCTGTCGAATTGAACTGTTACCTCGGTCCAATAGAAATTAAGTAGTATCTTATACTCGAAGCTAAATATATAATTAAACCTCATTTGATCTAAGAGAACTAATGATACATTTATTATATCATACATGGTTCTTTAAATAAATACAGGTCAGAAGTGGTTAAAATTTAAAGGGTATTGTCATGGTGTATTTCAGGGGCCATATTATGGGGTTCATTTAAAGGTATATTGTAATATTAAAATTAATTGTATTTCAATAATACAATTATTTCAAGTTTATGGGTTAAAATAATGAAATAAAAAAATATATAATTTTCCTGTCTGAAAATAACACAATTTCGCCTTTACCTACTAAATTACCCAGGGTTCACTCTGCCAATAAAACCAGTTGTTTTTGGCCATTACCTATTCATTTTATTTAAAAATTGGTTTACAAAAAAACAATTTAAGGGATTTTAGTGCACAAAAATTTGCCCCGATTTATTGTGTTTTAATAACACTTTGCTTTTAAAAAAAAAATTTTGAGCAACCCTTTCATTAAAACCCCGTTTTTGGGTGGGGTGGAAACCCCCTTATAGGTGGATTCAAAATCCTATGCGTAAACTGATTTTTATCAGATTGTACTATCTATTTGTTTCTTATATTTCAAGTGCTGGAGTAGGAAGAACCGGAACATATATCGGTCTTGACATTCTTACACAGGAAGGAAAAAGGACCAAATTCTGTTAGGATGTATTCGATTTGTAAAGAATAAACATTCCCAAAGAGTCAACATGGTTCAAAACCATCTTTTTAAGTAAAACTTCAAAGGGAATTTTACCAAGCTCCCAAAAGCCTACAGACAATTTTGGTATAAGCCCGTTCGAAAGAACGGGCCATGTTATAGTTTTTTCCCCTTTGGCTGGCGGGTGCGGCTTGGCGTCCATTTAATATTGTCTTTGTAAGCACATTCTCCTACACGCATTGAGGAAATTTTTTTAATGAAAACTTCATTAGTTTAATGTTCACCACCTATAAGGAAACTGTTGCCCACATTAAAAACCAGTCTCTTGGTCCCAAAAGTTCAAAAGTGCACTTACGGGCGTCGTTGAAAAAACGCTTGTCCTTAAGTGAAAAAGATTTGCAAACACTTTTCAATTTTATATCATTTTTTAACAATGTAATGATTCATTCTGGGAGAAAAAACGGATCAGGTGAAACAAATGACTGGAAAAATTTTCGGTTTCCCCGTTATTTGGGCTTTTTGGTACCCCGTCAAACCAGGGGGCTTTTTGGGTCGAAAAAAGGAGGGGTTCCCCCTTATGTAAAAAGGTGTTTAAATCAGGTTTTCCCCGGGTGTTTGGAAAAGTGTTTCCTCTTTTTTATAATTTAAAAAAAAATTTAAAAACGTTTTCTGTTTCACAATATTGAAAAACCCACAAATGAACGAAAATCCTTAATTTGATATTTTTTCGCTTCCCCTTTTCTTTTTCCCTTCACCCAAAATTTTAAAACCCTAGAACAAAAAAGAGCCCAATAAAGGCATCATTTTAAAGTTTCAAGGAGCTAATATTTTTCTTCCTTTTAAATTAAACAAAAAGTGTTTCTATGTGCATACGATTTTACTCTAACACATTTTCAAAAGAAAGGTCTCCAAACTATGATAAAAACCATACATTTGCCGAGTAATGGATAACAAATATTGAATGTAAATTCTATCAAAACTACACGTTGAAGGTATTCAGTTAAAACATCTTTTTATGACATAACGCGAATTTCATGAATGCTACAATGAGGTAGGATTAAAAGTGTATGAATCAGATTTGCTGTCTTGGACATATATATAACACTTGAAGATAGGCAAATATCTTTGGTATACCAATTAAGTTTTATGTGCATTGTTGCATCAGTTTGCATCAACTTTAAAACAAAACGTAAAAATGTTTGCCTTTTTAAAACGATACTTAGGTTGTCATTTCCCCACGAATTTGACTTGAAAAAAACAAATTTCTTTTTTCAATTTATAGCGCCAGTATTCTATATGTGGGGTTAAATACTTTTTAAAATTATGTTTAAAATTTATTGGCCTGTTACTACAAATCATTGTTTGCTCGTTTTCAAATTGCCATGTTGCTCGGTGTTCTATTTCGTCATTTTTACATACCTGCGTTCCAAAATAAATATACGTGAATTTTAGTGTAGTTATTTTCTTGTTTTGAAGGTCTAAAAAATCAAATGTCTGTTTTAAAATATTTTGTAGAGCAGTTAACAAGTGTTTCTACACAAGGCTCTCGTCCCATTTCCTCTCATTCGGGATGTGAAAACATTGAAAGCTGAAGAAATAACAGAGAATCATTTATAAGCAGACGACAAATTACAATTCATTTAAAAATATACAAGGTAGTTAACCCGGTTATTCCCAATTCCTTGTATATGGAAATATACACACCTTAAATGTTGTCATTATTTGATGAACACTTTGTCCAATCCTTAAACATAAATTATCTATACCACCTTTTTATTTATCTTCATACACATATTTGCCCCAAAATTTACCATTGGTTCAGATTTTATTTCATACCTTTTAAATTATAAAAAAAGATTTAAAAACCGGGCCCAAAAAATTTTTAATAAACTGAGGGGAAACCCCCGGGGATTCTTTCAAATGTATTTTACCCGGCCCAATAAAGGGGTTTCCCCTTGCTTAAAAAAGGATATTTTTCCCCCAAATATTTCTTTATATTTCCCCTAAAATTTTCCCCCTTTAAATCCTCGTTTCTCTCCCTTTTTAAAATGACTTAACAGAAACTTTTTTCCCCCAAAAAAGCCCCTGCTATGTACCCCGGCGTGTTTAAAAATTTAATTTAAAATTTAATTTTCCCTTTTAATTAAAATTTTGGAAAATTATTTATTTTTTTAAATTTTTTGAAAATTTTTTTTTCCCATTTTCTCATTATATTTTCCCCTTCAGAAAGCCACAGGTTGTGTTGACAATTGGAAAAAAATCACTGCAGGTTATACACATCTATTAAGAACCGAATATGTATTTTCCTTTTATACTGAAAAATGTATGATTTACATACATCGAGTTGCAAAAGCTGCAAGATATTTGCAACAGGCACTGGGAATAAACTCAAAGGCATTATAAAATGCAGATTATAATCACGAATTAAACGAAGCAATACAGCAGTTTATCCCCTTCGATAGTATATGCGATATTTATCTTTGTACAGTGCTTCTGTATACCGTTCCAATTTTGACTTTTTTTAATTCTTTCAATTTTATTTATATAAGTAACTATTTTCAGACTTTGGCACTAGAAGTCGACATGGAGACGACGGATGAAATAAACGCTAGAGAAGAAAACAGAAAAAGATTCAGGGACAAAAATAGACGACATTCTAATGTACCATGTCAGTTTCATTTAAGCATATACAATAAAACAAGTATATCTTTTAAAGCTTGATAAGAAATATAATTTAGGAAACCCTGTACTAATTGGCATATGAAAATTTTACTAAAAGATAAAAACAATTTTTGGAAAGTTTTTTACAAATTCAAGCAAGTTTTAGGCCCAAGAGGGGGGATTGAAATATTATGTTTCTGCCCCAGAATATATTATTTTGGTTTCTTAAACTCGTATCTTTTTTTTAATTAAAATAAAAGGTGATAAGCAGCAGAGTACGCTTGTTTTCTTAGCAAGGAACGGGAAGGCAAGATTGACTATATCAAACCGCTGTCTTTATAAAACGTAAGTTGAAAAAAATTAATAAAGAGATATGTCGGATAGAAAAAATAAAATAACAATTAAAGGGAAGTAACTTACCATGAAATGAAGATTCATTGACGTTATTTTGATTATTATTAAACTTTTTCTTTAAATTCTTCACTTGTCTGAGGAAATAAAACACGGTTTTATATTAAATTTATAAATACCTGTTTTCAGTGTCCAAAAACTGTTTTTTCGCTATAAATGGTCCCGTAATGAAACAATTGTAAACATAATAATAATTTTCATATGAAAAAAGTTGGTTTTAAAATAATGAAGAGTTTATTTGGTGTTTCTCGGGTCATTTCCCTTTTTAAAAAAAGAAAAATTTAGAACGCAAAAAAATGAAAAACAAAGGGAAAGGGACAAAAACGGAAATCTTGAAATTTTTTAAAAATTTTTTAAAGAAAAAAACACTTTTTGGGAAAAATTTAAAAGGGTTTTACAATTATTTTCTGGTTATTACAGAGCTTTTAGGACAAGAATTTTTTTCATTTCTTAAAACCAAAAAACCACTTCCTAAAACTGTAGAGGACTTTCTCAGCATTTTGGTTTATTCCAGCAGCACACGTGTTGTGTTGTCGCGCTCGAGGATCAGAATGCTCCCGGCAAAGTCAGTATTAACAATATATTATAACAGATTAAGTTTTGCTGATTTTGTAACAATCAAAACTGTTACTTTCACGTACATGTATAACTAGCTACAAACTATGGGTTTGCACCCACAATTGATAATATGACAGGAATAAATATTTTCTTCATTCTTTACTTCTGTCTACGCCTCATGAAATTGGAACAGCGTTTTGTTAAATGCTGTTAAACATCTACATGAAATAGATCAATTATTATATGGAAAGTTGTTGATAATATGCCTCAATGGTGGACCTGTTTTATCTTTATTCAAATCCAAAATAAATTAACCGCGAAACAAATGTAAATCGTAATAGAATTAAAAATGATATTCACGTTTTTCAAAAGCATAACATGTGGCTTCATTGACAAAAGTTCTAAAAGAGACACTCATTTTTTTGAAGTTTATAGAATAACGCACTATAGGGCTAGACATTTCCTGCGTCTCTCCCAATAATGGTTTGGCATTTATTTGCATAACGGGAGACGTGAAGTAAAAGTATACCTCTGCCAGAGGTAGTAACCCCATGACAACCAAATATTTACATTATACCTTGATATGTCATTAGCAGTCATATTAAATGTTCATCCAATATATTGATTATTTAAGGGATGGGGTCCCCCGGACAATTAATAAAAAAAAAAAAACAAAACACCACTGAAGAGGGCTTCAAGAAATCGACTTTGGGTATTTTTTTTCCCCCCACCCCCGCCCCCCACCATGCTCCCCTATTCCTTTCCCACGCACACTTACTCGTCGGCCCTAATGTGAGTCGTTCTGGATTTCCCTTCTTGCTTCGCTACTGTTTCTCTGCTGAAACGAGACTTTTTCATTTTGGAAATTTTTCTGTAACAAGCTCGAAATATGAAACAAAGTCACAATATATCTTAAAGCAACTGACAGTCAAAGATAATACGAAGGTAGTACAAAAGAAAATTAAAAAAATAACATTTTTGTTTATGTTTAGTTTTAACGATTGTACAAATTGAGTTTTTAGTAATTACAATTTTAGACAGTTGTTGTTGAACACAATATGATCATGAAGATCGGAACTCATTACCTTCACATCGATTGAACTTTCTCGTGTTTAGATTAAAAAAAAAACGACTAAGGGATTATACTTAGTTAATCTATTTAGAAATATTCCAATGTTTAAGATCTTATAATGTAATTAAAAGCCTACTTATGCATCCAGAAAGTTGCTTCATCTCATTGTTTTTCATAAACTGTTTTTTTATTCTTTACAGTTGTCCAAAATTACCATATCATTTTCATATATACACGAACTATTTTTGCCTCTTTATTTCTGTGCAATTGCATAATTCTGGCGAATTACTTTGTTGGAAGTCACTTCTTATGTTTACATTTTGCGACCTTTAAATCTAAACTGCCTCATGTATAGCGCTTTCTTTTTTAATTGTTAACCATATAAACTGCACTTATGTCCATTATTAAATCATTACAACAACATTTACATTTCTAAAGAATTACAAACGGTGGAAATTTCTCGGAGTTCATGTGCATTATCGTTATATATTGATACGGCACATTTTAACGTTACTTTTATGGGAATTAACGCATATAATTGTAACAGTTTTATAACATTTATATAACCGGCATCTTGCTTTATGACTTGCCGTTGTAATCAAAAAGAGCATAGCGGCAGACAACCGTTCTTAAATGGGCATATACCATGTCAAACAAATAAAGTACGTTTTACCCTATAGAAAGTTTGACTTTTTATCGTAGAGTTCATAAAACTGTTTTTCTTTAAAGACCAGAATGTAAATCTTTATTTCATTTCCAATACAAAACTGCAGACTCAGCGCACGAAGAATAGTACCCGACTCAGAGCCATGGATTTGTGCATTTGTGAAAGAGTTGACAAATGGTTACTAATGACCCAGAAGATATCCCAATATCATATGCACATTAGCTTTATAGAACGTAATATTTTGTTATTCATAAGTATCCGATTAGTATGCTCTTTCTCATCGATGATTGGTCAGAAATAAGCAAAGTGATAATGTCTATATTTGTGAATTGTTTCTAGTTGTTTAATAGAAACTGTTGATGAATCTTTCTCGAATGCGGATAACATGGTTCCTTTTTGTCACGTGAACACATTTGTAAGTATGTATTTGAATCACCACTTGTCACGTTATTGTCTTGTGATTATCTGACGAAGAATTTACAATCCTGACCACACCGATAAGAGAAAATCTTTATCTCTTAACTCAGATCCTCGGTTTTAATGACTTGATCGAAACTAGCAAAGAATATTCACTGACCAACAAAAATCTTGGTCCGAGACAGATCCCATAGTAACGTTTTATAACCTCCAGTCCGGTTTGGCAAATAATAGGAATAAATATAACTTTGTGTGTCAAACTTTTATTGCAAATTCTGTGTTTTACATTCTGTTGATGCTTTTTTTGTTATTCTTTATCATTTGCTAAAATTAATAGAAATAAACCTTAGATTGAATTGGATCAAACCTAGTATAATGCTGCTGATGGAAGAAGACAAACTAATTATTTACAGCAATAATGGATTATTTTTTTCCCGCAGATTGATAGTATTACTCGACTTATATCAAAATATAGTGTAACCAGCTCTAAATAAGGCTTTAATACCTCCTGTAGTGCTCGTTTTTGGCATATCATCTCCGTATACGGCTA
This sequence comes from Ruditapes philippinarum, assembly GCF_026571515.1. Taxonomy (NCBI): domain Eukaryota; kingdom Metazoa; phylum Mollusca; class Bivalvia; order Venerida; family Veneridae; genus Ruditapes; species Ruditapes philippinarum. Next base: position 61,907 of record NW_026857948.1, read on the forward strand.
TTCTTATTAAGAGAAGATAAAAGGCAATAAATTTGTATCAGAATGGCTTTTGAGAGTAGTGGGGTTTGTTTCGTATACAAACTTCTATGAGAAACTTGAGAGCTGAACGACCAAGTTAGTTGTAGTTATGTAGTCAGGAAGATCCGTAGACCACCGACCATCAATCCAATTACATCAATTGTTAGTAGTCGACAAAAAGCATTTTCCACATAATGCATCACTTGTAATTTATCAAAAAGTTTTTCATTCTTATAGTGTCATATTCTTCAAGTGATCAATCCAAAGTCATTTGTATATTGATAATCACATGACTCATCTATATTTTGTTTCAGGATCAATTGTCCAACTCCCGTTTTGTTCAAAATCAATTATCTATCTCCCGTTTTGTTCGAAAATCAATTATCCACCTACCGTTTTGTTCGAAAATCAATTATCCATCTACCGTTTTGTTCCAAAATCAATTATCCATCTACCGTTTTGTTCGAAAATCAATTATCCATCTACCGTTTTGTTTCAAAATCAATTATCCACCTACCGTTTCGTTCCAAAATAATTTATCCACCTACCATTTGTTTCTAAATCAATTATCCAACGACTTGTGTTTGCTTTCTGTCCATTAATGGGAACTTTATAACAAAGATGGAAGTGTAATTCTCGTCTAGAATAGATAAATATATCCTACATATACAATCATTTTGGTATATTTCAGGAACAATTGAACTTTGTTACAGTGTGTTTCAGCGTATCTGAGATTTACTAACACGTTACTCACAACTTTTTTGCATCTTGAGATTCACGCAATTTTACATTGTTAACTTAATGTTACACACCTCTTGTTTAACTATTTTTCATTCTTAGTTTTGCCAATTTGCTGGCAAACGGAAACCACAACTTGCTGGTTTACATGATCTCTCGCGTTTTAACCTTCCTACATATTTTTATCATGATACAAGTTTGTTTATTGCTATTTCATTTAATGTTTACATGTTTACTTCAATTATATTTATTGTTTAAATCTCAGTTATACTCTATGAGAACTTTTATAGAGTTTCCATTGAACATATTGAAGCATCGTCGGTAAACAAGGCTGTATATTATCATATATATTTTGATGTGAAGTATACGGAGTATATCGTATATATATCTGTGGAAGGATATACGGATATAGCAAAAATAATTCGGATTGTCGAATATACCATATACTCTCAATATATTTGATGGTAAAGTATCGGATATATGTTCCGACGATCATTTCATTTCACAGACGAAACAAAAGGCTATTGTAACAGGATCGTAGAGTGGTTAATAATAAATGATTGTTTAAACGACTCATAACCTATACATGAGACTTGGTGCATCATTCATGATGAATATCATAATGTGAAGCACATTGATAACATGGTTTTATAATATATATGCTTCTTTGCTGTAATACTATTTTTCACTATTCGCAGTTGTTTTATTTTATTTACATTTTTGACTTAAAAAACATTTAACAGAAAAACACTTTGTACAAGAAAAGAGCTGATTATGTTATAAGAGTATTACATCTTTTGTGAAAGATTTAAAAATTATCCATAGTTTACCCTTAAGGGAAGATAACCACAATTAAATAAGGCAGAAAAATATATGTACACTCTATAAAACAATTGAGAATAAATATCAAAAGTCTTCATTCCTTGATGTGTAGAGAAATGCTTAGAAATGAGACTCTTGTAATAATTTATAATTGTTGTATTGTTCGTTAGTGTTTTTTGTTTGTTGTTGTTTTTTGTTTTTTAATTTTATTTTTAACATTGTTGCTTACATCATACGACATCTAGATTTACGTTTCCGACAAGGCAAAAATGGACATTTTATATTTGACTAAATTTGTAGGTTGTATATGTCACAAAGGTAAAATCACAATAACATGTAGACATGAATACATATATATTAAATTCTTTTATGCTAAACTCAATAACCTTTTTAGACTCAGATGGTAATCTGTTTACCTTTAATGTTTTTGTTTTTCATTGGCGTTGGATTATTCTCTATCATGCTTGTGTGTGCGAGACAATGTATATTTTATAAATAAAACATGGCCGTTGAGTAGCAATATGCAAGTTTACGGATGATTGGTCAGACGAGGAATATATGGCCCGAAGCGCAGACTGTTACGGACATTATACCTTTCGAATTTTCTTTACCAACCAGTCCGTTATTAAACTTGCAATTTTGCCGAAAGCCAGTTTTATTTGTTATATTTATACCGAAATCTTAGATCATTTCGTCCCTTTTGTTTGCTGCTTATTTTCTAATATTACATTTTTACTGTCAATATAATTTATTGTTCAGTGTGTGAAGATATCTCAAACCCTAGTCGGGATTTTTTGTTTTATTGTCAAGCATTACAGCAAAAAAAAATCATGCTCTTCTTTTGTCATCATTTCGTATATCACATTACAAAGAGGAAAAAAACGAACTTGAAGATTTCACAAACTGATAATAAATAAAATAAAAAAATTTGAGTATCAATAAAAAGACCATAAAATTATCATGACTTTTGGATACAACATGTAATAAATTTATGTGAAACAAAACATCATAAATCATTAACAACAAAATAAACATATATAGATCTCATTTGCATACGCCCCTCTCAATATTTAGAATGACGTCATCCTTCCATATAAGATATGCGACGCCACCGTCTGTTATGCGCGTTATTGATCCGTGATGAGTCATATTAAATATTAGAAGGCGTATACAAATATGTATAATTAATTGAATAATAAGGTTAGCTCAATGGGTTAGATTATGTGAATCGCATTCGGGAATTATCATAAAAGCCTTCATCACGCATTCGACGTAACATCTGCTTTGACAGCAGAGAGTTCGCATTCAGCGAAATGTAGGACAATAGTAATATGTAAACTGCTACAGCTGTCCGAGAACTAACTGGTGACATCTGCCCGTATAGGTATATCCAAGTGTGGGCTTACGTTCTGTTGATCCGAATGAAAAGTTACGTACACCACCACCCTATATAGTTTTGCTTCCATGAGTAAGTTCGTAGTCAAATAATTTAAAATAACATGATTGTAGGTCTAGATAAAACATCCATTTTTTCAATATTAATTTTAACATTGTACTTGAGTTATTTGTTGCTTTTTTTTAAAATACTTGTCATATTCGTTATAACAATAAATGCTCTGTCTGTGTCTTTTCTTTAGACATGGTTTATTTAGAAATTTTTCTTGTTATGCTTAGGTTTCTCAAATGCTGAAAGTCAAATTCGCCTGTAAAACAAAATTTCGACAAAACGTACTCGGGTAATTGAATATATAAATTCGGTTCTGTGTTTTAAAATGAATTTATATTGCACGTAACGATAATTTACATCTGAGAACATATTTTCTAACTTTGATATTAGCATAATTACATGGTTTAAGTAATAGTTTTCAATATTCCAATACAAGCAATAGACACTTTAAACACATGCTTTTATTAATGCATCGTCGCTCGATAATTTTTTATGAAGTTGTTTTTACTTAAATTCCGATGCACATTTAAGTTAATTTAGTGTTGGAAGCTACTGTTATTTTGTTTGCATTACATGTACTTCAAAGTAATCGAAACACATGTAATTTGCTCAATTGGCTGGCAATAATGAGTTAAATAAATCGACAGTTTATAGAAGTGAACATTTGTAGGCATTTACAAAATTAAATTGGTCAACTGCTCTTGACCAATTCAATCTTGCAAATGATAATTAATTTTGTAAATACCAAACTTTACTTCAATGAATTCTTTGGCTTGATAGACACTATATTATGTGTTTACTATGCTTTGTAAAAAGCTGTTTATTCCCCACGTAAATTTTGATACAACAGCTTTTTTTGAACGGCGTTTTTTAAGTTTTGGGGTTTAACCCCAATCTCAGTCCCCCTATCAAAATAGGAAGGCTCAATTTGAAAGTAATTGGTTTTCTAGTGCAATTTTTTAAATGTAAGTTCCTTTATCCGGCATTTTACATAAGATACCCCAATTAAAAATGCCTTTTGTTAAATTTTAAATTAAAACATTCAATTTTCAAATAGGTAAATTTTTTCTCCCCCTTTTTAGAAAATTTTTTAAAAGTTATTGGGGAAATTTTTCCCGAGTTTAAGGGGGTTTTTGGGGAAAAAAAACTTGTATAAAAAGGCAGTCAGGGAAAGGAACATTTTTTCCCCAAAAAAATTTTTGCGGTCCCAAAAACCCTGTCGTTATCATTTTTTAAAAAAAGGGCTTTGCCCAAAATTTTTTTCAAAACAATATTTTTAGTCCCTTTTTAAACCCGTTTTAAAATATTAAATTTTTTTAAGTTTTAAATGAAAATTTTTTGTATTACCTTATTTATTGCGAACATGTTTTTATATTTTTGATAATAGTACATTTTTGACACCTTTTTTTTAATTTTTATGTCAATAATTTTGGGAAAAAGAATCTTACAATTTAATTTTTAAATGCAATAAATTTTATAAAAGTTTAAATTTAATTTTGGGCCCGTCTGGGTGCCATATGATCAATTCTAAGGACCACAAGGGAAAAAAAAGCGAATAAAGGAAATTCTTTTGTTCATCCTTTGGGAAATTTTAAAAATGTCATCAAAAACTTTCACATTCTCTTTGAAAATTGAATTATTATTGGGTTTTTTGAACATACATATGTATAATTTTTTTAAACCCAAAAAAATATAAACACACTCTATGCATTTTTTAAAGTGTGCGCGTGGGGTGGGGCGTGTGTGGTTTTAATAATAAAATTATTTTTAATTTTTTTTAAATTTTTGACTTTCATGTAACTTGATTAATATAAGTCGTCTGTGTTTTTGTAACCCGATTTTTCATGTACCCTAACAAGATAAATTTTGTGTCAATAAATTTAATTTATAACTGACTAAAATTTTATGAATGAGTTTTAAAATTTCGCCTTTAAAATGGATTGGTCAAACAATTTTAGTAAAAAGGACAAAACAATGTTTTTTTTTTAATCATATAAGGCTTATAAAACCATATAACATAATAATAGCCCTAAGACCCAAAGGGAACAAAAAAGTAAACATTTGAATACCAAAAGTTTAAAATTAAATTTTTTTACATAGTTATATAAGGCATTTAGTACGATTGTACGATTGTTTTATATTTTTATGAATGATAGTTTTCTTTAAAAAACAATTTATTGTCTGCTATAAAATTTATAGATACATTTTTATGTATTATCAGATCTAAATTTCATACTTACCTACACCATCCATTCATTTATATTTCAATAAAAACAATCAACATATTTTTTATGATATTGAAGATTTTCCAAATTGATAAATTCACTGATTCATGGATAAATTTAAACATGTTACTTTATTTAAATCACCAACATACTACATTGAGTAATTTAGTTTAATAACGGGGACGTAAATTTTAAAGTGACATTATGCTCATAGTTGAGAAAAACTGACTATACATTTCACATGATAGACTGTTAAAATGGTTTATTATTGACCAACTGTTGAAATTGGACAATGTTTAGGATAAAATATTGATCTGCCTAAAATGTAAAGAGACTGCCCCACTCTTTATATCAAAGAAAGTTTTAGGTAAATTCCGATGGATATTTACAGAAATTTCCTTGAGCCACTTGAGTTATTTATCGTAAATATAAAATTTAAAGGAATTATGGCAAAATGTTAACTTCTTTACATTGACCTGTTCACTCATTATATACATGCACCATTGGGTGGCCATAATTTCACTTGTACAGTTTGATATTTAAGTAAAAATCAGGACAAAAAAAGAAACATCAAAACATAACCATTCGTGATTCAATAAAAAAAGATCATTCTATTGTGTAAACATATTAGTCCCTCGATTGTTCAAGCTAAAATGTATATTAACTATGCTTCGTTGTTGTTGTTGATTTTTGTAATTATTATTTTCATTATTGCTGTTGTTGTTGTTATATTATTATTGTCTGCACGATAATGAGATCTATTAGACTGAAATATTATCATTTCGAATATTGTAATATCTAGGTGAGAAAGGGTCACAAAACTAAATAAATTTGTAGATTTTTATACTTTCATAAATCACACGTTTAAAAAATCAGGGCTGAGGTTAGAACTGCGTCGTATTAAAATTTTCCATCTTGAAAAGACTTCCAAACATCCATCTGCATCGTATCATATCTTATTTTCAAATGCGTCGTATCATTTCGTACAGATTATTATCTTATTGAAAAATAACCATCTTTTATTAATGAAATTACCAGCCCTGAAAATCAAGTTCGTCTGTACTAATCAAATTTCAATTTCAAACATAATATGCCTATAATTTACTTTCTAAGTTTTTCTTCACTTTAACAAAAAGCGCTTGCTCTTTTTCGGTTGGAAATAAATGTAAATGTATAAAGCGGTATTACTGCACAAGAAAGACAATATAGCTTAAAATTAAAATCGTTCTGTATATATAAGGGACACAGTTTGTACTTATATGCTTCAGGGAATGATTTGTTGTTACAATGGTCTTGCAAAAGACATATTTAAAGATTCACTCTCTCAGTGTCTGAAAGAGGAGAAGGACCCTCATTAAGCATAGACTCTTGACCGGGCTTTAAATCTTGAAGAAATGAAAGGAAATTTATATTGTACCATTATTCATCATATATGACTGACAAATGTGACTGATATGGCCTTGTCACACTTATTTTTGCATAATTATGTTTTAATATTCATAATTCAGAAAATTTGTAAATTTACGTAAAATTCAAACACGCTTCACACTATTTCCTTATAAACAGATAGGGCAGTCAAGTGCATTATTACATAAAATAATTATACATGGCGGGAATTAAAAGAAAGAATGACACATAATATAAAGTCAGATAATTATAACGTCATATTTATAAACCAGATGACGTAAGATAAATTACTTCTATGTTTAATAATGTTCAACGTGTTTTATTTATTATCTTTTTTATTACCATGTTAGAATGGAAATAGATAATTATTATCTTTTCTTATGTTTGTAACAATTAAATAATGTATGGTTAATCGTTCAGATGCTTTGTAATAAATCACTCGTTCAGGCCTATCAGCCTTTGTTATTATATTCCTGTCAGGTGCAAGGTGCATTATACTTCAATAATTCACTCAGAATTGATATTTGTTTCCAAGAAACATGTCCACCTTATACAATTTAAGGAAAACTTTAGAAGAAAATAAAAAAATATTTGTACCCTTACAATTATATCATTAATGATATAAAGTAAGTAATAAATACATAAGAAATATTACTGTTTAAATGTCAATTTTACAGCATTATTATATTTACTCATCTGCCATTCTTTCACTATTTTACATGAAAGATGACTTTTTTAAGATAAAGGGGCAAAAGGGTTATTTTTTTCCCATTAAAAATTTTTTTAAAATTAAAAGTTAGGGGCTAATCCCAAGTACAAATTTTTTGAAACCCCTCTTTTAAATTTCAAAATCCTTTTTAATTCCAAAAAAACCCTTTTAATTTTTTAAAAAAAATCTTTATGTTTTTTTTTTTAGGAAACCCCCTTGGGGTTAAAAAGGCCTTTTAAAAAAAAGGAAACGGCACCCCCGAAGGTTTTTTTAAAAAAATTTTTTTAAAAGAAAAATTGCCCAAGGGGATTTTTCTGAAAATTATTTTCTGGAAAAAGTTTTTTTTTTGGCTTTTTGAAAAAAAAAGTTTAAAAAAATCCCCTAAAAAGTTTGTACTTTGTTAAGTTGGTTTATTTTTTTGGTTTTGGTCCGAAAATTTTAATTATCCCAGCCCCGTTTTTTTTTCCCTCCTACAATGTTTTTAAAATTTATTTTATTTTTTTAATAAAATTTTACCTTTTTTTCGAAACCCATTGAACCCCCCTTTTACTTATTTTTTTGTTTTGGACCCCCAAAAAATCTCTGACTTAATGGTGAAATAAAATTATAATTTGGGGGTTTTGTTTTATTCAACGGATCCAAGGGATTTTATTTAATTTATTTTTAATAAATATAATTAAAAATTTTTTAATAATATTTATTTTTTATTTTTAAAAAATTTTTTCCTTTAAAATTTGGGTAAATTTAATTATCTTTTCCCCAAAAAGGGGGAATAAAAAAAATTACTGGGGGGTTAGGATTGGTTAATTTTTTGTATAAATTAAATGGGGTAGTAAAGTATTACTGGATGGGGTGGTAGAACCCTTTTGAAATCTAGCGAACCGCTAAGAAAATTATACAGGTCAACTTTTGTGCTATAATCGTGCTTGAAAAAAAACTTAGTTTCTTTTCTTTTTCAAGAAGTCATTAATTTTTAGATAAATTTCTGGGGAAAAAAAACCTTTTTTCAAATTTCCCTCTGCTCCCCTTAACCACCAATTTAAAGGGCAAACGTGTGATAAAGTTTTTGAAAAATTAAACAAATGTTTTACTTTTCAAAAAATATTCTAATTAAACCCAAAAAACAAAAAAAAAAAACAAAAAAAAACAAATTTTAAAAACTTTAAAAATCCTGTAAAAAACCTTTTTTACATTACGGGCATTTCCCTTTGACAAAGGAGGTTGCCCTTTTATTTTTGGCAAAAGCACATTCGCATGGACAAAAAAACAAATTTTTCAGTTTTTAAAAAAATATTTAAAAAATTGTTTGGCCAAAAAATTAACCAACATTTTTAGAAACAAAAAATTTTGGGTAAAAAAAAGATAAAAAAATCAAGGGAAAATAAGTAAAAGAAAATTTTTTTTTGGGCTCAAATTTTTAAGAAAACCCTGAATTCATTCGATTCTGAAAATGAAACCTTCGTTTAAAAGCTCTCATTGGCACACATTCTCACTTAAAGCAGCATGCAGAATCACGTTAATTTTCATGAAAACATTGAAAATGTATTTGAATGTATAATATTATGAAATAACCAAAAATAAGCAATTTACGATTATCACTGGCATTTACAATCCACGTATATTACCTAAAAGGGGTCAAAATATGCATAAATAGCCCTTACTGCGTTACTAATGCAGTAGAAATAAAATTGTACCAATTTAAGGTCAATCGCGAGATTATGTTGTTTGAGAGAATAAGCAATATGTCTACTTTGCAAATAATATTCTAATTAAACAAAAAGCAAAACAAAAACAAAAATAAACAAACAAACAAATACTTCTAAGGTACGTGTAGAGACCTGTTCACATTATGGTTTTTCCTTGGACAAGGAGTTTGCATTAATATCTTGGGCATGCACATTCTGCATGGAGCAAAGTAAAAATTTTTTCAGTTTTAACAAAGTAATAAACAATTAAGTATTGGGCCCAAAAAAATTAACCAACTTTTTAGAAGGAAAAAATTTTTTTTTAATACAGTTTAAAAGATAAAAAATAAGTTATTAACCCTTTCCCTTTTTTTAAATTTTTAAAAGGGGGAAGGTTTCTTCGATTAAAACATATGGAAACCCTTTGTTTAAAAGGCCCTTCCCCATTTTCTAAAGTACGTACGTTATTCCATGCCTTTAATTTTCTGTTTTATAGAATTAATGAAATGTCGTACTTAAGTGAAAATGGGTGGTTTTGTTTTTGTTAAACGTTTTATATTATTGTGCAGCATACACACCTATGTATTATATTCAAACAAATAAAAAATAATATTATCGTGTCGACTAGAAATCAAGAAATTATAAAGTCTGTTGCTATGTATTTTTTATGCATTTACAAAATGAAAACAATTTATACAAGAGTTATAAATAAATTATAATAATAATTATTGTAAATTATACATTTTTGTTACACATACACATGCTATAGTTTATTAAAATGTTTGGAATATTCATCTTTTACAGTTTGTGGAAGTATTTAAGCCCGAACATTCCTGTAAAATCCTTTAACAATTGGTACTGTATCGAACGTAAGTTAAATAGCTTATTGGTTTAACTTTGCTAGTAACAACCGCTTTGCATGGAAGGGTTATGAAAAACAGTATGTCTTCATCTAAATCGAAGTATGTTTCATTGCAAGTATCTTCTTACAGAGTATCGTGGTAAACAGTAAACATAGGTTATGTTCGTCATTCTATTTAAGATTGTGCCATACAACTGTTTAAATTTATTTTCTGAAAATCAAATTTGAAGTGCTTGTCTTCAAAATTGGTATTATTTACATGTCTTAATTTCTTGGCAATGTTAATAATTCATGGTAACGTATAAATGGTTAATTCAATAGTAATATTAGAGAGTTAGCCTAGAGAAATATAGTTAACATAAAATATAAGGATTAAGAGTATCTGCGCAACCATTTTGTTAAAGATTTTAGGTTAATTTGCATTTTACAAGCGTTTTTTACAAGACCATTTACGAGGCTCTTAAATACCGTGCGTTTGACAGTATGTTTTCAAAAATATCAATGTTATTATACTTGATATATCTAGGGTGGATTTTTGTCTCATTAAATATTAAATCATTTAACATAAACTTAATATGTCAAACAGAAATGTTCACCATTTCGAGCTTATCATTAACAAAACTCTTCAACTTTCACATATAATAATCCAAAAACGCTTGCACTGCTCGGTAAACATAAGTGGTTGGAAGTGATCGACCTTAACCACTCGGTCGTGGACGAGGTGCTAGACTGTTTTCGAGTTCAATAGAATCAGTATTGTATCAAAAATGCAGAATAAACTCCTTTTTATACTACAAATGTTTTGGCATTTTGACATAAATCAGAAGATTAATCAAACTATTCAAGTACAATAAATATTTGATATGGATTTTGCATTTTGAAAACAAACACAAGGTTTAATGGAATATGTTATGTATTTGTTATAGAGTTTATTTACTTTGAAAATAAAAAACGAGGCTATATGGAGAACAATACGCATTTGATATGATTCTTTTTTTGGACTCCAGTAATGAAAACGAGGCTAAATTGCCAAGATTTCGTCCAATAATGATTCCTGTTTAAACATCATGTGGTGCAAACGCTGAAAGTTCATTGGTTACATTTTATAAGGTGTGAAATATCATGCGATATAATAACGTGTATGCTATATAATAACATGCATATCAGCCCGCATAACTCAATCGGTTACTCAGACTTCTCTTCGCTCGGAGTGCATAGGTCACACTAGATGGGTGACCAAGTTAGGTTACTCAGCTGGTGTGATCTAACCAACGGCGAAGGATGTAGCTCTATAAAGTGCTGCTGCTTCAAGATGCGACAAACTTGGTCCAAGGGAAGATATCTTAGACGAAAGACAATCTGAGAAGACCTTCGTTTAGGTTCTATGATCAGCGACGTTGTTGGTTAAAATTATGCCCTTTAATATGTAAAGTTATAATTTATAAACGAGGCTCAGTTTGTTCAATACTGTTAATTAGCATGTCCATTAGTTTATGAACTCAGTATAGTATAAATTACAAGTAGAATTAACCCATGAGGTTACATCACAAGTACTTGATTAAGTAATTATGATTACCCCACTCACAATATGTGTATATGTATTTACAAATATATATCTATTCATATCAGTATCAAGAAGATCAAGCCCTGACACAAACAAATATATCAATACTAAATACATGTACATACTGAGATCATTAAGACAACACAATATATACAATTTAAGTCATAGCATGATTATAACAAATAGCCAATATAACAGTCATTTTACCATTACATCAATTAATTACTCCTAAATTAATGATTGAACATTCCAGGTACATTTTTGTGCATTATATTCAATATTTGATAATTCAATCCTGTGGCCAATTAAATGAATAGAGTAAACTTATAAAATAGTAAAAAAAATAATATGACATGTGTAATTAAACTTACAGCAGGTGTCAAGTGCCGTGTGGCAGCCGTAAAAAGTTGCCCCGTACTTCACTTCAGTGTTGTTATATTTTCTGGTCCTTCGGGATCATTGATGCCGACACTATAAAGTGTTGAGAATTGAGTACCGCTCAAGCCGGTGCAAGGGGGCGTGAGGGATGTTGCACTTATTCATTATCCCTCATGTACAGACTCAATCAAACCGAGTCTGCAATTCTTATGTTATTTTGTTGTGATTAATGCTTCCGAGGGATCACTTTGTTTCCAGAATTTTTTACTAATTGTGAATTGGACTCAAATGACACTCATTCAAAAATACTCCCCAGCCATCATTCTATATCGGCCCGACATCAAACCGACATGGTTTTCTATGACGGCCCGATGTCGGCTTTAACCTCGGCTGCAAATAGGAATGATGTTGGCCCGACATCGGCAGAACAATATCGGGCCGACATCTTAACGATATAGGCCCGATATTTCTTGCCGACATCGGGCCTACATCAAAACAATGGCGGTGCGATGTCAGCCAACAGTAGAAAGATATCGGTCCTATATCGACCAGGTATCATCCTTATGCTAGCATGTTGATGACATCTAGCAGCAAGCATTTGGCACAACCTGCAAAAACACAAAATAAAAGATAATTATTCTACAAAATTAGACAATAAAGACACCTATTTTAACTTAAATGTGCAAATGACAATCACTACCATGATAATGCATGCCGCGAAATCATGTGACAAATATTTTCAAACATAATTTTACATCTAAAAAAGAGACAAACATAAATTGTGTTTTTCCAATAATTTTAAGTGTAAAAATCAAATTATTAACAGCGTTAACAGATTTGTTGAATAATCATTACATTAAAACATGCTTTTCATCACCTTCCTTTGTTAGCTTTTCTTTTTGGCGCTTAATCTGTTAACTGTAGGACTGCAGTGAATATTTTCATGCTTTTCATTTAAGATATAATAAAAGAGTGATTTTTATGTAGTCAAAACGTAAATATTGAATTTAATAACAAACCACATATCATTTTTAAACTCAACTATGATTATTTTAGAAATTCATATCAAAATTTACAATTATTTGCTGCATGATTTTCAATTCAACAGAAAACGCAATATCGTACCGATGTCAATCCGATATACAGAATACTTGCATTGATAGGTCATGTAGGCCCGACGCAGACCCGATGTATCTTTTTTGATCTAACACGAAATGTGGTTAATATTGTTCTAGTAATTGAAATCATACACAGGACAATTTATTCACATTATTAAGTAAACAATGGCATTGCAATTGGAATTTTTCAAAAAACTCAATATGTCGGCACTGCAGCGGCCCGACGTCGGCCAATAGTCGGCATATTTTGCCGACATGCCGACATTAATCCTATATCGGCCCGATATGGTGATGCTGGCTGGGTCTTTCGTGTGGTGTTACTGCACCATGTGCACAAAAGAGAATGACAGTGATTTATATTAATTACTGCAAATAGATATTAACTTTAATATGCTGCCATTATCAGATGCATTGTAAACAAATTATGTACAATATACATAAATTTCTTCTTTAATATACTTAGACACACAGCGCATTTGTAAATCACTTAAACAAAGTAAGCGACCAATATAAAACTTCACCAACCTTAAACTTAAAACATCAGTCCTTTCCAAGAATAAATAATCAACTTATAAACAACTGAAGAACATACTCATGACAACTCAGAAAACGGCGGGAACAATTACACGCATGACTAACTAATACAACGGCCAAGGGAAACTCCTACAGATTTTAATCAATAATCTACAACTTATTATTTCCCTTTGCTTACATTTAGACATTTTGAATGTTATAGATTTCAATGGATACTTACTTTCATGAACGAATACATTTAAACTTGTATTGCACATTCAGACATTTTGAATGTTATAGAGTTCAATGGATACTTACTTTCATGAACGAATACATTTAAACTTAAATTGCAATAACAAAAATGAAGTGGAAAGGAAAACAGGCGTGTCCCGTATCTGTTGAACTGTCCCATAAATAGTAAATTTAGAAATTTTGATTGCCCGCTTATCGGTTTAAATGCAATAATTTTGGAGTATTAATTGTATTGGAGAAAAAAATGTTGAGTTGTCCTTAAATAAATACATTATGAAAACATTATAACATTTCCATAGATTTGTTAGTTAAATGGGATATGACTTTTCATGAAAGCTTATAAAATATTTGACTTTATCAAGGTACTTGATATCTATTTACACAAACATACTGTTTTATGTTTTACAGTTCATTTATAAGATAATAGTAATAAGATTGATGTGTCTCGTAAATGACCAAAGCGATTTTGTTTATAAAACAATGATGTTCTCAATAAAAGTGATATATTTATATGAGAAAATTTTGCTTCGTACACTTATTGTTTACACTTACTTAGATTTATGTGCATGTCTTGCAATCTATACAATTTTTTACTTAATTTTTGACCATTTTCTATTCAATTGTTTAAATATTCTTAATATGGCACAAAATACTATCTGCTCCATTTCACGAATAGATAAAGATAGATGTTTTATTACAATGCAATAAAACGGCATCGTCGGATACCCACGATTGATAAACATGTTACATAACATGCAATCAACCGTGGGTAAAATGAATCGATTTGCGTCGATATACGGCAACAGGTGCGTTAAGTATCTACCAATGACATCGCGTTTATCAAATCTATATTCTTCAACAGTGGAGGTATAAAAAACAATAAGAAACAAAATGGCAGCGCCCACGGTTAAAAACTGTTGTACGTGTCTTGCTAAAATCAATGGCAAAAGATATCGCCAAATCAGTTCTTCTGCAAACAGATATTAATCAGAAAGGAAAATATCACGCTGTAAAAGTAAATTATCAATACTTTCTTGCTGTAAATCGTTTAATTTATTCGATGTTGAACTATTCACGTCGTCTATGGTTGTCGCAATAGTGTCTGTAATACCGAACGTCATACAGAACGAGCGTTTTGATTGGTTTTAATCGCATCATGAAATCGTGAGGCAGCCAATGAAATAGCTGTCTTTGACACACCTCTAATCGACTGAATATCGGCTAAAAATCCCACGGCTGATAAATGTTTATGGTTCGGCCGTGGGTATCCGACGATGTAAAACGGCAGCTTCTGTTACACCGAAACATTTATTCCAGTTCAAAACAGTGCCCTTTAGTTTTACGCACAATTACTTGTTTTTGATATTAAGTCTAAGAAAGTTGTTCAGTCTTTGTATACGGAGATAAGAAAACATTGTCCTTGACTAAAATGTAAATAAAATGTTTTGCAAAAAAGCAAGGAATTTGAAATGCGTCCTGGAGCGTTAAGCTGATATATGTGAATGTATGTTTTATATACTTTTATCTTGTTTGAGGACTCGCAAAATAAATCGTCACACAATGCAGTAAATCATACGCCTTATTAAAAACCACAAAATCTAAAAGTACACAATTAACATCCAGTATTACTATTTTCTAAACTATATAGTGTGGTAAGGTTTAATGCAGACGAAATTCTAATGACCTTGATATTCCTATTCCCGTTAAAAAGTCCATAAGATAGCCCATGCATAACAAGTATATATTTGTTCACTGCTCTTTAGTGATACTTTAAATCAGTATCAAATTTTTATCTCATACAAAGGTTTGATCTTACAGATAAAAGGTTTAAATATATCTAAAGCTATACGGTGTAGATAGTCATTAAAAAACTGAAGATTCTTTGCATGGGATATTTTGAAATATCGTCTGAGTGTTTAATCATCCTAAATTGATCAAAATTATGCAATTTAGAATTCTAATTATAATGTTTCGTATATTCAATATCTAGAGAATAATCCTTAAAGTGCATGAAATATTTAATTAAATCATTTTAAAATGTTATGATGACTTAAAATTGTGTAATTTTATCAATGACATTGTAGATATTGTATCTATGATATCATAAGTAGTGTATCAATAATATAGTGGATATTGTACTTATGATATCGTGGGTATTGCCTCTAAGATATCGTGGGTATTGTATTTATGATATCGTGAGTATTGTATCTATGATATCGTGAGTAATGTATCTTTGATATTGTTGGTATTGTATCTATGATATCGTGGGTATTGTATCTATAATATCGTGGGTATTGTATCTATGATATCGTGGGTATTGTATCTATGATATCGTGGGTATTGTATCTATGATATCGTGGGTATTGTATCTATGACATCGTGGGTATTGTATCTATGATATCGTGGGTATTGTATCTATGATATCGTGGGTATTGTATCTATGATATCGTGGGTATTGTATCTATGATATCGTGGGTATTGTATCTATGATATCGTGGGTATTGTATCTATGATATCGTGGGTATTGTATCTATGATATCGTTGGTATTGTATCTTTGATATCATGGGTATTGTATCTATGATATTGTGGGCATTGTATCTATGATATCGTATGTATTGTATCTATGACATCGTGGGTATTGTATCTATGTCACCGTGGGTATTGTATCTATGATATCGTGGGCAAACATAAAATATTAAGAAAAGAAACAATCCTTGAAATACGATTTTATCATATTTATATTAAGTTGGCAATGATTCATTGAAGTTATCGAAGATTTTAAGGTACGCCTGTGACATAAATAAACATTTCATACCATTACAATATACCTTAAGTTTAAAGGGGATATAAAGCCATATCTTCTTAATATTTTTGTATATTTTCTTCAAAGTAAAAGTATATTGTTTTTATAATCATACTTGTTGGGACATACGTTTAATGTATCAACACCACATATAAACAGACTAAATTATCCGGAACTAAATAGGATTGTTAGTGTTAAGCAATTATCCCATGCATGCGCCATTCACTCTTTATGAGCTTTACAAATATAAGTATTCTCTAAAAGAAACTAAAATTGGCTTTTAAACACTTTAAAACAGGCTATCTTTCAATACACATTGGTTTGTCAAGTATAAAACCTGCCAATGTTATTCAGTGTATTAAACATAATACTAGATATAATCGTTCAACCGTTAACATATAATAATAAAATATGGTAGTTGGGCTTCTTTTCCCTCTTTTTGTACAACTTACCCTCGCGCTTGAACAAATCTTTAAACTTCCTGCTTGGGAAAATAAGTGCTTTTTCAACAATTAAATTTGCATTAAATGTTCAATACATGTTGAATTTTTCGGTGTTGGGATTTATACTGATAAATAATATATATTCCCTAATTTGAAACAATGAAGAGGAGTTTATCTTTGGTACGTAGATACATTTAAAACAATTAATTTAACTATTTCTTAAATCTTTTTACCTGATGAGTTTGCTTTGAATTCCACATTTTATTTCTGCCGTAAATGTTCTCATAGATCGCATAAAAACAAAACAATTGTTTGAAGGTAAACTACATTTATAGGGAATGAACTATGACAAGTTTGGTTCCCTTGTCAAAATATCGCAAATATTTTAGCTGTTTCAAATCTATATATTCTATATCTGTGCACCCTTAACAAATACTTTAAAATCAGAATTCTTGGTAACGGTAGGTCGTAATCTGTCACCAAGATGTTCTCTAAACGGAGTTTAAATTTGATTTCACGATTTCATTACAAAGAAATAAACTAGTACAGCTTCAGTCGATACGTTTTGTCGTATGGAACTCTCGTACCGCGGAATTTTCTTTTGATCAAAATATTCAATCATTCATTGCTCAACAACAACCTGGTAAATGCACAGACACCTTTGTATGAAGACGAAAAAGTGTTATAAATCTTAGAAATCTTTTTAATATATTTAAATAAAAGCTTTATTGATCATTTGTTGAGTTTTTGATATATTTTAATAAAATCTTTATTGATAGTTTGGTGAGTTTCAAATATATTTATTTAAAGATTTATCGGTAATATGTGACGTAATTTGACGAGCTTTTAAGTTTCTAAACTAAATACTTTTATAATACGAGATGACTTTACGTATCGTTGAATCCCTAACTTGGTATAATGCTTGTTTGTAAGATTTAGAATTAAACATATAGAAGAGATAATAGATTCTGTATCAAGCTCTGACGATACATCCGAAATATATTATTTCAAATCAGATATGACATGCATAATATAGTATAAATCATTGATTACTTGATTGATTGATTGGTTAATTCGTTCGTTCGTTTGTTCGTTCGTATTGAGATGATATTAGGCCAATGTGTGTTATTGTTTATCGGATAAGGTTTTGTAGAGGTCTGATATTTTTTATTTAGTCTAGTCAGACATTTATTCGGGGTCTTATGTTTACATCCTTTGGTTGCTTTTTGTCAGACAATAATATCTGTCACAATCAAATGTTGATAAGCCGGAAAATAAAGAAAAAAAGTCCAATGCAGATTGGCTAAAATTCAGAAAGATTATATGTACAAGCATGCGACCAAAATTTAAACCTCCTCTTTATATTAAATATGTATTTATTTTGCATTTAGTAAATAAACCGAAAGTCCAATGAAGATATCTTTATCAGACACACCAGGTTTATCAGACTTCACAAGTTTATCAGATACACTAAGTTTATCAGACACCTCGTTATTAAAATGCGATATGAATAAATGTATGTCATATAATGTGTTCCTAGAAAAATACTGAAAAACTTTTAATTACATAACACCCTCGTTTTCTACATAATCATTTATAAAACACAAGTGACAAGAATAACTTTTATATCATTAATACAGTATAAACCAGGTTTAAACATATATGTTTCAAACATGCATTGGTTCGTCATGTTTAAAGCGTTCATTAAAAATTGTCGTAATAAACATGATACTCAGCCGTTAAAATGTAATTAATATTGACTTATAGTGATTGGTGCTCTATATTCACGTATCGCTTACACTTGAACACATTTTTAAACTTCCTGCTTAGGAAAATATATATGTCCGATCAGTAAGTTTTTTTCTTATGTTTGCATTGAATATTTCTGGTGGAGATGTTTTCGGGATAAATATTTTTATTCCTATATTCGGGACAATGAAGCGGAGTTTAAATTTGGTACGTAGAGTTTTGAATAGCAACACTAATATTATACTTTCGTAGATTGCTTACAATTTTATTTCGTTTTATTATACATTTCTGTACTTACTTTATATTATTATTACAACGAGTCGACGGTGCCCAGGATGTAATTCTCATTACTTCTCCCATATTTAAGCAATGTGCTCAAGTGAGCTTTTCTAATGGCACTGTGTCCGTAGTTTGACGTTTATGTCACATTTGCTGCGAAATCCCACAATAACAATGGCACACACAAGTGGTTAAACTTGATACAACTCGAAGATTTTCTTGGTATTTTTTTTTTCTTTTTTTTTGTAAATAGAGTTAAAAGTCCTACGCGCTAATATATTATTTTCAATTTGATTTATTATAACATATTTTCGTCTGTTTACTTTTCCAATAGTTCAATATATAGTAGGCTAAGTTGGAATATCCGCTTCTTTTCTTACTAGATGTCGTTACAGATTTTGGCGTTACAAATAGTTCATTCAACCATGCCATCTACATATTTTACATTATCTTCTAAATTTATATCAGAAGAAGAAATAAAAACGACGAAAAACACAGAAAGTGTTCAATAGTTTTGCTTTCAAAAAACAATTTCATTTCAAAGTATTGATTACGTGTATCAAGGAAATTCTGATTTATCATACTGCCAATAACGAAAGAAGAAGTGATAGGCTGTTTCACGAAACCTACAAATGCAAAGGTTGATAGTATGATAATTTTAGAACAAGATGTCTAGATGATTGAATCAATTAGCTAAAGTTTGTACGAATACGGGCGTGATAAATTTGATTTTACATTTACCAAAGATGAAGTATTCATTTTTCAACACTAAACATGTTGCAATTAATGATCCCATAGGCGTTTGTTTTCTTTATCTTCTATGGTTCTATGAGTGCATCGTGCTCTCAAATCATTTAAAACGTCACCAGATAAAGCGTCATCGGATAAATGTCACCTAATAGATTCCTTTGGACATGGACATTGTATAACATCTCCATCTTTTAGTTATTCAAAAACATATATTTGGCAAACCAATCATTTTTCTTTTAATATCATTTATTTAGAATCTGTTCATCGTTTCCATTCGCAGATAAATGTTTTGATTGCTTTTATATTAGTATGCTTTTATTTATTTAATATTTTATCTTACATAATTATTATCCTTTATCCAAATTGTAGTTTTCATTTCATTATGCAACTTTCGTTTATTTTCTTCAAGTTTTGTGAATCATCGTAAAAATGATATCCTGATATTAAAACTCTAGACATTTAAACACATTATTAACGAGGTTAATTGACCACCCTGGATACACATAACATCACAAGGGTTCATCTTGAATTAAAAGATTTTCGATTTATATAATTCTTAATTTCAAATTCACAATTCGCATAATACAATGATAAAACATAAAGTTTAAAGGCATCAAAACAACAGCGCGAGATGGTTCTAAGTTAATAAAGTATCAGCCTCTCAATCCAGGGGTAATGGGTTCGAACTCACCGGAGTCACTATAATAAATTCTCATGCTTCTACAATACTGGTAAGTCCTATGAAGCGAAATAAAGAGTAGTTCAAATAAGTTATAAGATTATTAATAATGCAAATAATCTAATACATAAAATAAAGTTAAATCTGAAAGAAAATTTGTTTTCATGAAAAAGAGTGGGTCTTTCTTCTACCATATTTCAATTATTAAATGCTGTGTGTATGAAAGAATGATAAAATTACTAGTCATTTTAGTAAGTTTCAAATTTTCAATGGAACCTATTTTGACTTTGGTAAATATTGGAAGGAGCCTGGCAAAACCAAACTTGTTTAAGTACAAACATAACCGTTATCAATTAAATTATTATATAAACTAAACTTAGAAATTATGTGTATATATATATTACATTTGACGTGGCACGATATATTTCAGATATTGTTCATGTGTTGTTTGTGGTTGAATGTCTGTAACAACCAGGTAGAAGGAGGTAACTAAATTTATATTAGTATTTATAGCAGAAAGTAATGCGTTACGTATCAAATTGCAATTTTCTTCAAATAAACATTTTGTCTGGGTCACACTTTAAATTATGTAAATACATAAAAGAAAAATATACGAGACAAAAAGGTGGTGGTTATGTTAATGAAATAAAATAAGAAAATGTTTTTCCTTCGTTGCAGAGATTGATGAAAAATGTAAAGTAAATTGTGCATGCTGTGTAGATCAAAAATGTGGAGGAGAGCAATGGGAATGGTTTCCTGACGAATGTTCTTCTCTAGGCTGTATTGATGGTCATAGAGGTGCACGTTGTTATGAACAATGTACAAACAATTGTACACAATGCATTAATGATAAAAATGAATGTACTGAGTGTTATGATGGATATTACCCCGGCCCTGCTTATGACTGCAAATCAAAGTGTTTACCCGGATGTAAAGCATGCAAGTCAGGAATCACGTGTACATCATGCAAGGAGGGATATAATAACGACAATGGTCGAAATGATTGTAGTAATCGTTACTGTCCTGAAAATTGTAATTGTGATGATGGTAAGTGTGTGTCATGTAAGGGCGGATATTACGATACCAGTAATATATGTTCTAGTTTATGTCCAGATAACTGTGTCACGTGTCTGTCAAAAACAGACTGTGGATCTTGTAAGGATGGTTATTATAAAGGTTACCAGGACGACAACATTAACCTCCCTTTGTTAAACGACTGTACATACAAATGCCGGAATAACTGTACACGTTGTTCGTCCTATAATCGTTGCTCGCTTTGTAAAAGTGGTCTATATGGATCGACGTGTGACAACAGTTGTTCACCTGGTTGTATGTCAAGCACTTGCGATATAGTAACTGGATACTGTATTTGCTCTTCTAACTTTACTGGGGAAAGATGTGACGAATGCATAACCGGAAAATATGAAAATATGTGCGATCAAGAATGTCCTGCAGGATGTAAAGGTAATGTCTGTAAGAAAGATTCCGGAAATTGTACTGACGGATGTACTATAAACACGATCGTTGGTGGTAAATGTGACGTTTGTTTAACAGGCTGGTATGGACAAAACTGTGACATATCTTGTTCTGTTGGCTGTAAAAATCAGCGATGCGTGAAAAGTAATGGTGAATGCTCAAATGGATGTCTTGACAACTTTGTCGGTGTACAGTGCAATCATTGCATATCTGGCAAATATGGAAATTCATGCAACAGTGACTGTCCAGTCAATTGTGACATGAGCGGCTGCTTGAAAGACTCTGGCATTTGTAATAATTGCAATGAGAACTTTGCAGGAGATAAATGTGAAAAATGTGGTGTTGGTTTTTATGGTTCACTTTGCTCCGAGAAATGCCCGACAAAGTGTTTGAATAAAGTATGTGATAGAGATAACGGCACGTGCTCTGGTGGCTGCGTAGACAATTATTCTGGTGACAAATGTTGTATAAATAATAACAACTGTATCACATGTTTGTCAGATACTGAGTGTAAACAGTGTAAGTCTGGATACTACAATGACCAATGTGACAAACAATGTCCTCTGAACTGTCTTAAGTCCTGTCATATCGAAACAGGTATCTGTGAAGGTTGCAAAGGTAACTTCTATGGCGAACATTGTAACCTTTCATGTGCATCTACGTGTAATGTACAAACAACGGCAAATGGAAGTTTATGTCAGCAGACAGATGGTAAATGTCTGTATGGGTGCGAAGCTGGTTTTCATGGTTTGATGTGTTCAGAGAAATGTTCTTCTAATTGTAATGATACACTTTGTGACCAAAGCACTGGCAAATGTACAAAAGGTTGCAAAAGAAGAGTGAAAGATGACCCAATTTGCCCTGCAGTTTCAGGTAAGAAACGACTTCCTTTAATCACTGTTAAATATTCTTATTGCGTTGCGTCAGTAATGCAGTAGAATATTTATTACACAGACCGGCATTAGAATGAATGTACAAAAAAAGCAGTTATGGCTAGAAACTAATAAATTATTCCACAAATTATCGTCAAACAATTTGAATAATTTTTATGATGATATACATGTAACCTGTGTATCGATTTCTTTTGATCACTGATGTGTAGTATCCTCCATGTTTTGTAGTATCTGGTTTGTTTTTGTCTTATTGACTGTTTTACCTTGCTTTGATTATGTTATCGTATAGTCTGTTTCGTTAGAGAGGTCACTGTAAGTTGAAAGGTTGTATGAATGTATTTACTTACATTTCACATGCATGGCCAAGAATCCCCGCGAAACATTTTCTTGCGTAGGTAAGAAACCTCCTTTCCGACAGTTTCACTTAATACGAGTAACCGACACGACTTACTTTGCTTGTAGTATATTCGATTTTACATTATGTTAAACTTTTCAAGTTTTGTATGATGATCTTGGATTTATTTTTTATCTAATTCATTTACATATATTTAATATCATGTTTCTTTCAAATGATGAAACTCCCTTGTATTTCTTTTGTATGACTCGTTTTGTATGTCTAACAGACTATTAGAAGATAGTCTTCATTTATCACTGGTAACATACATGTCATCAATTCTTTCAATTTATAAACACATCATGAGTAGTGTTAATATTTTCAAATCAATGTTTACATGTTTGTTGCTCAAAATATTGTTGATTGTTTAAAATCTATAATTTGTAGTTGTAGTTTGTTATTATAATATTTTAACTATAAGTTTTCACGGAGTATTTGATGTACATCAGACCTCTAATATCACGTATCTCTGTTCTAAGAATCACAACAGGACGAAGATAAAGGTGATCAGGGTAGTTTAATAGGACCAATAGTTGGGGCTATTGTTGGAGTACTGGTAGCAACAACAATTATTGTTGGTGTATTTATGTTCTGCAGACGAAGGTATTGTGTATATATTAATAATATTTTTAAACTATTAATTATTATAATTATTATATATTAAGATTTTTTACTTGAAAGATAATAGAGAAATGCTTGTGAAAATCAATAAATGCTTGTCAAATTGTCAGTGTGAATATTTTTTTGTCGCATTCTTAATTTTACAAACTACATATTGTATTATCAATAAATGGTGCTTTGTAAATCTAAAATAAAAACAAACCTTTTTTATTACAAGATTGTATTTTCTTTAGGCAAAGAAACAAAGGTCAAGGACAACGTTCAGATTTTGAAAGTACTCAATCTATCAAGGAAGACGAAAAGAAGCATACATATGGAAACATTTCCGGTAACATTTTTTTGAGTCACTATAGTAACTTGACCTTGTATTCCTCAGAGGCCATTTTATATATATGTAGTTGAAAAAGAAAATGACAAATCAAGTGATAAAAAAATCTTAAATACAAAAATCGTTTGAGAATATTTTAAAATACACAATAACAATAAGATATATTAAATTTGAACATGTTTTGTGTTTTATTTTCGGACATATTCTTATCATATTAATATTCTAAAGAGAATACAAAGGGGTATCTTTTTGCAAAAAGACATATAAGTACTTAATCTATTGGCTCTAACATTTCAATCATTTATTATAGTGTCACTTATGTCTATAAAAAATTACAAATCAACAATCAAAGTACATATGCAATATGTTATTCTGTTTATCTTTTCAATTAAACCTATATAAGGGCTGTGAATAAGATTGGTCTAATATACAGGATAACTTGTTTGCCCATTTAGTGAGGATTACTTATATTGTTGTGAAGATAAGTTTACTGTTCTAGAGCGGCCATCATCAAAGGAAGATAAAGAAAGAAAGAGCGCTTTAAACCTACCACCAACTATTACAGCCGACACACAGCTTTCAGAGAACAAAACAAGATCACCAGTCCCTGTAACGTCTTCGTCAGTGGATATTGATGAGGTAGAAGTAGATGAAGTCGAATATGAAAACAAGGCTGATGATACCTACTATAACATTAGAGAGAGTCCCTACAGAATTAAAGTAGACAATCTACTTAAATATGTTACATCTGGAAAGGTCGACTTCGAGGCTGAATTCAAGGTATGTATATACGCTAAAATTGAATTTACTGCTAGGTTTGATTAGTTCAAACTGATTAAGCATGTACAAAAAATGTAAGTACCCAGATTTCATATGTGCAGGAAAATTGTTTAAAATTATAGCTCTATAAAATACGTGTATTGCATCAGAATGGCCTCAGTTTTACATTACATGTACATGTACTTACTTAGTGGTGGAAATATTAAAATAGAGCTGCTACGCTGATTAAATAGAATAGTTGTTAATGGAAACATTTTGTGTCGATTAATAAACTAAATATTTGAAAAAAAAAATGGAACGCTTCATTTTTTCCAAAGATGTAACTATAACCACTAATGAGTATTTGTCCATACATAAAACAAAGTGGTAGGGAGTAGAATATGATGTAATATCTTTTGTTTTTTCATCCTCATCACAATATAGTGTAATTTGATACATCCTACTTTTAAACTCTCTTTCTTAAACACACACCTACTTTAAACGTTTTTTGACATTGTCGTCTTCAAATACCGTATAATTTGACTTCCTTATTCTTTTGAACGTGTTTATGCCATTTATAAATTCTTTTTTTCCCACAACGTGTTTTTTTCACCTTAACATCATGTGTGACCCACAGTGACTTTAGGTAATAAAATGTCAGACAATAACAATTCACACACTTTAAACTTCCTTGTACGATCGTTGTATATCGATGATCGTATAACAAGGATAAATAAATTACCACTTAACACGCGATTTTATCTGACAGAAATGTGTTTATTT
Organism: Ruditapes philippinarum; assembly: GCF_026571515.1. NCBI lineage: Eukaryota > Metazoa > Mollusca > Bivalvia > Venerida > Veneridae > Ruditapes > Ruditapes philippinarum. The sequence continues at coordinate 87,603 of NW_026857948.1, forward strand.
TACTTTGATTGTGCTAATTGGAATAAAATATCTTTGTTTAATTCTTCATGCTAGGCCTCTTGAAAATTACATGTTTTCATGTTTTTTTTTTTTTTTTTTTTTTTCATTTTTTTTTTGTTTGTTTTTTTTTTCATTTTAATTTGCTATAAGTAAGTATATACTTAATTTGCAATAAAAGTTTGAATTTATTGATAAAGTAAACGTGTGTGATCACCCGAGCTATCCATATTACTATAATTATCCAACTGTTATAAATCTACATGATTTGAAATATTCGACATTTTGTTGTCTTTTTCCGGTTCTTCCAACTCTTTATAATAGAGATCTATACCATAAATAGAAGTTTATTGCTACATAAATGTTTGTACATACTTAGTTTTTTTCATACCTAAGTAATAACGAATTAGCAGAGTATTTTACTGACTTTCAGATAGCTCTATATATATAAAGACAGTTTTGAACAATGGTTCTTCTTAACATGTTGATCAGGTCAGGTGTCTCTTGCAACTTATAGTATTGACACGTCTAACACGACCAGCACTATAATCCACAAAATGCGACAATATTTAAACGAATAACCCACAATTTAACCATGCTTGTTGAATCACTAAATATGTAACAAAAGTGATGAAATTTATCGACTTAACATGAACTAAAGATAAATTGTCGAACATGCTAATTAGTTACAGGTCAATATTTGTAATAAAGTATATATTTTATAATTTAATTTCTTATAATGTAAGAAACTCAACAAAGATTTAGATTTTTGACAAAGCAACTGCAGCGTCGCTAAAGATCCTCAAAATTTGGCCTTGAACCGGTATAACGGCATTTATCCTTGTAAGTAAACGAATTTTTTTATGTTTTTTATATGCCTTATATATAAAAATGCATTTTTAAAGCTTCAGTAAGTGCTGCAGATGTAAGGAAACGTAGAATTATAATTGCATGATGAAGCATGAAATGTCCACATTTATGTAAGATTTTGGGGAAAAACTTCTGTTATTTTGTTTCTTCTATACAAGGAAATACGTTAAGTCCCGGAAATTCAAAATTGGTAATAATAAAGCACTGTCATGAGATGACAACTTAACTGAGCTAAGAAATAGTAATGTGATAAGTAGTGATAAGTTTGTATTAAGCAAATGTATTGTTTTGAATCAAAAATGTATGTGTTAATAAGTATATTGTTGGACCTATAACCGAACATTTACTGCTGCATTTTTTGGTAAATGATGATGATTACGTAACCGAAAATAACATTATGTAGCTAAAATTTTAATAACGTGTGTAACCGCCACATGCCCTACCCTTCTCATACTACCATAAGGTGTCTAATACCATTCTTGGTGCAGATCTTGTTCCACTTGTTGCAGGTTGACAACAGGTGCTCTGCACCATTACCCTAATAAAATCTAAAATTACAGTTGTAGTTATGTCAAAATCGAGGCAAAATGCCGGTTGTGCTTAATTATTTCCAGTTATATATATTACTTGGCAGAATGAAATATCAAAACTATTATTAATATAGAATATTTGCCGTATTGAAGGTAAAAATATCTATTACTTAAGTGAGTGTACTTGTATTTCATAGAAAATAGTACATTTATTTTTTTGACAGAAATGTTTTTAATATATATATATATGTAAATTTTTGTATTGTATTTACAAACCATTCGAAGTTAAAATACGACTCAATTTTGGCAACAAATCTCTTTCTGGTATGACCAATATATTAGTTCCTGGTCACATTAATGGATTTTCTATTTTGTTTTTAGATGACCATTCCAGAGTGACAATTCAAGACTTGCCAGATTTCTTTATAAATGCTTGTTACATAGATGTGAGTTCAGTATATTTAAATATTGTTTACATATTAGATTAATTACGCGGTTCGAGACAATTAGGGTCAAACTGTTTTATTTTAGAGTAAAAAAAATGAAAACTTTTTTAAAGGATACAGGTATATGTTGAAATATGCAACAATGGTCTGTATTTATTACCAACAGAAAAGAAATATATCCTTTCAATGTCCCCCCATAAAACACGCAAAATACAACATGCATTATGATATTTATGATTTATTCTACCTTTCATTTTCCCATCTTTTTGTGCAAATTTGTCTCCCCACCTGGAGGCATGTAGCTTTCAAATTATATCTAATTACATCTCACGTTTGTTAGATGTAAGAAGTTACTTAATCTGATACTGTGATATTTTAAAATGTCACACCACCTTATATGTTGAAATATTAAACCGTCCATTTTCTACCAATCGTTTAATAATGAAATCTGATCTTAAATACGTAACTCTTCTGGGATATTTTTCATCTTTCCATACTTCCTTAATTATGTTATATAATACAAATTAAAAATATATCCTGTACCTATATATTTAAAGAAAATGTAACAAGAAATAATACATTAAGAGTTACAACCCTATAGTATTATAAATCTGGGATGTGATCTGATGAGTTTTATATATTTATATATTTCAGGGTTACTGCAAGGAGAAAGAGTATATTGCTTCATTAGGTAATATAGTATAACTTGTGTCGTAAATAAATATAATATAACTTTTGTCATTATGTTATACAGTATAACTTGTATATTTGTATGAATGTCCATAATTTACTGTTATTTATTTAAGAGATTTGTCTCAGGTTGAAGAAGGAACAACTTTCATCAATACTTCTCGAGTTTGTACAAGTCTAAAAATAGTTTTCAAACTTAACAAAATTACCATTGTTACGTTACAAAATTCGGACATATATATAGGCCATCCAATACGCGATAAGTAGTTTGCACATGCCAAAAAGAATAAGATTTAATAAAACAAACTAAACATGAACAAAAAAACCTGTTCAGACTGATGTATTATTGCCGATTTATTCTTCCGAAATTTGCTAATTGTAATAAATATATCTTTATTACACGGTCAACTAATTCCTGATCAATACTTTCTTTGGTTTTGGTTTGTACCATAAAATATCTGTTTCTTGATTTACGCATATTTTTCGTATATATCCAAAATAAACAATCGTAAGGAAAAGAAACCCCACACGCCGAGATAGCTTAATAATATAAGAATCTGGTCATTTCGAAAATAAGATAATTATAAATTATAATGTTGTAGTCCTGGTTTCCTTCTCATCAACACGAAGTTCCATCGCATTCCCCATTTAATTAAAATAGTACAATGTATAATATCATTTAAGTAGCTCGAGGGCCCTTAAAACATAAAACTTGAATTGTTTACACAGATCAAGTGAAGCACTTATAATGAAAAAAAAATGTAATACTCTACCGGTATACTCAGAATTAAATTGAAAATCAATTGCATGTGCAATATTCATCAAATTTGAATGAATGCGGCATTATTATTTTTTCTTTTTTTTCTGGGGAGGGGGTCACTTTGCGCAACAAAAATGATTATTCTGTAAAAACCTGGCGAAGGAATGATTTTACAATTTGCACACGAGTTGTTGTTTAAGTAATGCATCAAATGTTACACACATATTGGAATAATATTAACACTCTCGTCATGTAAAAAGAAACCTCATTGAAGTCCCTTTAAGTTATTACCAAAATATCATTTAAAACGCATTAAGCATAATCAATTTTATTGATATGAAAATTTACGATTATTGTTCTATTATAAATAATTCTTTTCACTTGTAATCATTTTTCTTTCAAACTTCGAGCTGCCTTCAATTATATACTGTGTTTCTGGAACACTTTAATAATTTTGCTTACATTGTTGATATGTTCCAGCTCTGATATTTGTAATTCAACACATCATGTTTTTCTATATTCAGGGCAAGCATCGAGAAGACCACTGCTAACTCCCACGTTCTGGCGATGGTATGGTACAAGAAACTGACATTGTCGTCATGTTGACCCAACTTACGAGAAACATTCTGTACAGTCAATGCAAAAAGAAAATATGAATAGAGCATAAACATACTTTTCGTGTTGTGTAACATACGTATGCGATGAATACGAGTTTTGTTACGAATCGTTTATCGAATCGTTTAAATCAAACTCAGGCTCTTTTTCCTTGTTACATCCGTTTAAACAGAAAGTATTTTAACGTTACAGTCTATCTATATTAGGAATTTGTTAGATTTCGTTTTTGTCCAGATAAACTTGATTCTTTAAAAAGGAGGTCATAAATACATTGAAACTTTATCATTATTCAGACTTTAATTTCGTTTCAAAAGGCCATGCTTTGTCCAGTCTATCCTCTCGTTCATTATACGAAGGAAGTAGAAACGAAACATTATTTATATGTTGAAGCCAATAACCTGCAGAGACCTTTTGTGCTATTGAATATGGATCCAGCTTCATTTACAGAGTTTAAGTGTTTTCAATTTTAACACTACAATAAACCTGAGATGCCAACAGATAAGAGCTCTGTCAGATTTGTGCGTGTATAAACACACTTGCAGAATTTAATAATCTCTACTGGCCACCCAAGCGAGCTATTACTTATATTGTATACAGCAGTTAAAACGGGTTCTAATATGAACGTTTTTCATCAGGTATGAAATAGTGAGCTTAGAACTGGCCGGAGGAGGAGATACGGAGATAGAAGTCCGGATCATATAACAGTGTAAAATTGCTAGTGTTGAAGCGTTTGCTGAATATACTGTTAGGACTTCACTATTAATAATTGGGTATCGTCCTCGTAGTAATCGAGCTAATAATTTGTTCTTTTACTTATTCCCTCTATTTGATCGAAACAAAAAATAAAAACTTTCTATCTTACATAGTATTATCGTTGTAGTGTTCATTTTTACATTAAACTATGTATTTAATTTTCCGGTTAACAGTTGACATAAACGTAGCGTTATCCATTTTCCGTATCGTATTATCTTACCACGATATAAACCATTAAACATCCTCTTATCACAAAGAATGCTTTTCAATTAGTATAAAGTTTTAAATGTCATCCTTTATCTTCGATACACAAAGTAACTTTAGTGAGTTCTTCTTTACTGAAGAATAAGTTTCTGCTTTCTTCTTTCAGGGAAAACAAGAAAGGCAGATAATTCAACTACACTTCACAGCATGGCCAGATAAAGGTGTTCCCCAGGAGGTGACAAGTCTTGTAGAGTTCAGACAAAGGGTGAATGCAGTTCCTAAGACATTAGGTGGACCAATAATAGTTCATTGCAGGTACTGTATATATGTTTATTTTACTCACACCTAATGAAATATAACTAATGAACTTCCAGTATTTGCATCACATGAAGTTCCAACAAGAATCATTGTAAGACCCAATCCTATGATGCCTGGTTTACATTTCTAGAGTCCATAAAATCAATGCAAGATGCATTGCCCCATAAAACCTCATTTGTATTTTTAGATTCCAAAACATCCATACTGTATATAAAAAGTATATATTACAACATTTAGCCTAGTTATCATTTTCAGATTTGAAAAATATATAATGTATCAAATGCATGTTATACAATAACAATCATTGTTTTCCAAGAGTAAAAATAAGTACGGTGGCATAAACGTGACATTCGCAGTGTTTTTTTTTTATCTCGTGACCACGACTTATTATCTCATGGCCTCAATATATTATATCGTAGCCACGACTTATCATCTCGCAGCCACGACTTATTATCTTCTGGGCAGGACTTATTATATTGTGGCCACAAGATATTATCTCGTAGCCACGACTAATTTGAACCATTCGTTAACACTTTTAAGCAAAATGTTTTGTCTTAATGTCAAAAATGATGATGTGAAAATAAACCGTTTGATTTATATCGAAAAGCAGATAAGACTAATAGTACAACAACTTCCATAAATCCTATGTTAGACTCGGCTAGTTGCCTTCGTTCTAATTAATATACGTTGCAGTTTGGTTTTAGTCCAATAGAAAATTAAGATGTACTCAGCTTATATATTTATAACTCTCAATTTGTTATGCAGATGGACCACCTGTATTGAATTTATACAATATACATATTTAAATATTATGAGTCATTCATGGCCGTAATGGTAGGCGAGTATAAAAAGGAGTTTCATTTTTTAAAGAATTAGGGTACATACCAAAACTGTACGAGGTATGATTTCAAAAAGTTCTCGGCCCGATATACTTCTAGCCAATACATTGACATTTACACACGATACGTCGATACCGATATCTTATTGAAGATTAATGACCGAGTTAAACGCGGTTTTACACAAATTAAGTAACAAAACACACTTTGATAAGCATAGGGGTTTGTCATTTAGACCAAACGGAGAAAGCTGAAATCAGAGCCGTCATTACGTGCCTCTATAACAAAGGGATGCCCCTGAGGAAATCCATGAAGACTTTATGGATACACATGGGTACCCGTCCTATAGCACTGTGAAAAAATGGGCTGCTGAATTTAAGATGGGCAGTAAGAGCATTGCATATGATGAGCGGCCTGGGTGGCCAAAAAAGGCCATCAACGATGAAATTGCCGATGGTGTGTACGTTCTTGCCACAGAAGGCAAGACCTGCGAAGCATTGCTAGGTTCAGTTCAGGCAATTCTGACTTATGGCTATGGCATGTAAAGGGTTTCCGCTAGATGGGTCCCCAGACAGTTGACTTACGATCCGAAACGGACCACATTTGACATTTCAAGATATCTTTTCTACGAGGATGAACCTGAATATTATCTACCGCGATCGTAAACTCCAGGTATTGACAACAGTGGGTTCCAACATGGAATTCAGAAATACCAAAAAAAAACGGCATGCAATGGAAGCACACTGGCTCACCCCCCCCCCGAAGACAATCAAGAGGGTGGTGTCATCAGCAGGGAAGATGATGGCTTCAAATTTTGGAATAGTCGGGTGATAATCATGATTGACTACCTAGAGCAAGGTCTTACCATAAACGGTACTTGTGTCAAGATAGTGTGCGTAAAAGGACGGCAAACTGACTCAATGCGTTTTGCTCCTGCAAGCCAATGCGCCAGCTCACATATTCCAAGTTGCGATGACTGCTGTAACTGACTGCGGCTTTGAAATTCTTCCCTTCCCCCCATATTCTCCCGACTTGGCCCTTTCTGACCTCTACCTGTTTCAAAAACTGAAAAACAAGCTTCATGGTAAACGTTTGGAAGCAATGAAGGTGTCATCGTAATGTGTTCTTTGAGGACCAAAATAGATTTCTATTTTGAAGGGTTAAACAACTTGGAGCACAGATGGGCAAAGTGCATTGATGTAGAGGGCGATTATATTGAAAAGTAAGACCATTAGTTGGATTCTCTGAATACCGGAAGTACATAGGTCCAATATCATTTTGATCAATCCTCGTACATGTGCATTTCAGGTGACCAGATATGGTTCATGGCAGGTATATTGTACATATTACATAAATTTTTTTCAGATACAAGTATTTCATATATTATATATTGTTTACCTACCATGACCGGGGTTCACTCTGTCATAAACCATTTTTGGCCATTTTTGCTATAATTTTATTCATTTTGCTACAGAAATAAATATTTAAGAATTTTAGGCATATAATTTCAAACTCATGTTTGCTTTTTACTTAAATGAAAATGTTCGGAGCACGGTGTATAACTGTCTTCGCTTCTTCCTAGAAATATTCGCATAACTTTGTTTCTATTGACCCTATGTTTTAATAAACAATTTTTAGAGACATATAACTTTGACTATACATACGCTTTCCTGTTAGTAACACACTGCATACATGAACCCCTTCTCACCAGGTGTTCCTTTTGAAAGTTGCTGGTTTACCTTTACAGTGCCTGTTTGACTTTGAATCCACATAATTAATCTTGGTAGGATATCACGAGGTCATTGTTTAAAAACGAATACAAAAGATTTAGGGGAATCATCCCATTTTGCATAGATAAGAGAGAAACATCGCTCATCGTAAATAGGAAATCTACATATTGATATGCCGTAACAGCTCTGAAACACTCGGACCCGGTATTTCCGAAATACGGTACCGCGGATGTACCGATTGAGCTATCCGGCCGCTTTCACATATTCTCCCCGAAATAGTGAATAGTTCTGAACTGTGCCATACTTCCCTGATACATTGAATTTCGTCCTCACATTTCTCAGGGTTACAAAGCAACGCTGATTAAACTTTGCGTTATATGCAGTCATGTTCCTCCGTTGTGCACCAAAAATTTCACAGGTTGAAAAAAAAGTGAGGCTTGACAGAGATTTGAACCTTGGACTCTCGGAATACTGTAACGAGGCTCTACTGACACTTAAACATATTCTCTCATAGACAAGTGAGCATGTCTGAACCGTGACATGTGTTTTAACAACTATTATCTATCAAACTGACTAAAGTTCAAACCATGTAGATCTAATGACCAGAGTATATGTTTCGCATTAATTATAATCCGAATTTCCGGAGAAAGCTATTTTGGACATGCGACCAAACCAGTTTTTACAGATAGACATAAGAAGAAGTATCAAAATATCGTTATCCGTGGAAGTTAAACAATTGTTGATAATTGTTAGAAAAGAAAATGTTTGAAGTATTTTTTAATAATTTAACTTGAAAACATAGAGTCATATTTTAATTGACAAGATTGTTTTCGAATGTCGATATTGGTTTCCATTGCTTTCAAAATAATGAAAGATCGCCAATGGTCGGTTGTTTGAAAGACCACGAGAAGGTGACTACCTATGGGTGTTACATCCTTATGCATAGCGTTATGTATGTGTTGATGTTAATCGGATTGTAAAATCTATTTGTTTCTTATATTTCAAGTGCTGGAGTAGGGAGAACCGGAACATATATCGGTCTTGACATTCTGACACAGGAAGGAAAGGAGAAAGGTTATGTAGATATATTCGATTGTGTAAACAGAATGAGACAACAAAGAGTCAACATGGTTCAAACCGCTGTAAGTTAACTTAAAGGAACGTCATCGAGCTCCAAAAGCCTTAAAATATATTTTTGTCTTACTTATATAGATCGACTATAACATTTTTCAATCTTGGATCATTTTCCACAATTAGAATAATCACTCTAGAAAAACGGAGTGAGCAAATGACCACAAGTTATTGGTAAAGACGTACATCAATTGATGCATTTTTTTTATCAAAAAGCCTCTGTGGAGTCCCTTAAATAGATATAGCGATATATAGATTGACCTAACTATTATTAACGATAAAGCAATGTGAAGCTTTAATGGTAACATTTATTTGTACCGGGGTATTAGTAATAGAAAGAATATCGAAACACAAGGCTATCTGCAACGAATCACGAGACTATTTGATTATTCAGTTAACGCACTTCGCATGTATGTGCATACGATTTAACTTGGCATATTTTCAACAGAAATCTCTTTAAATTGATACAATTTTGGGAAAAAACCCCAATTACTTTTTGCCGAATTTTTGTTACCCAAATTTTAAAACGAAAAGTGAAACCCTAAAACCAAAGAAAATTCAGTTATAACATTTTAAAAATGACAAAAACCCCAAATTTTTTTTTAAATTCAAATTGGGAGCAGGACCTGTTACGTCATATCACGACCTATTACTTCATTAAAAGCGTCTGAATCACATTTGCTTTGAGAGATATAGGTTGATAGGCAAATGTTTCGGAAAACGAAACGTAGATGTCGCCTTCAATACGGTAGTCACGAATGATTTTGAAAGTAAACCTCTTTCCTTTAAATATATGTGATGCGTGTTTGATCATTTAAAATTATAATTAAGATTGGTCCATTTAGTATACGTGTTGCTTATTTCAGTCATGTGTTGAATAGTGTCGGTGTCACAAAATTTGCGTCATATTCACATAACTGCATTCCAAATTTACTAATATAAACGTAACTAAGTTGTAGTCTTTTTCTGTTTGAAGTGTTTCTAACAAATCAATAAATGTCTTTAAAATTATGTATTTGTAGGAGCAGCTATACGCAAGTTTCTACACAAGGGCTCTCGTTCCATTCACTCTCATTCGGATGTGAGGACATTTGGACAGCTAAAGAAATACAGAGAATCATGGTATTGAAGGCAGAGCAATACATTCAGAAAAATAACAAGGGTTAGTTAACGGTTATTTATTTAATTCCTGGTATATAAAAAATCTTACAACATCTTAAATGTTGTTCAATTTTTGATTACTTTAAACATTACATTATCTATACCACATTTGTATTCATTTCATAAAAAATATCTGCCAATCTTTACATGGTTAGATTGAATTACATATAGGAGGAATTAAACTGACGGAACAGATATTAATAATTTTCTTGTTCTATGTTTACCAACCTCTTTCAAACAACCCCGAATTTATGCATTTTTCCTTTAAAAACTGAAAAATATATGATTTACATGGCATTGAGTTGCAAAAAGCTGCAAAGATAATTGCCAACAATCAGAGAAATAAACTCAAAAGCATTGGAAAAAATGCAGATATTTAATAAGAATGAAACCAAAAAGCCAATATGCAATTTTATATAAGCAGTATTTATACACTTGCGGATATTTTCCCTTTCCTTAAGTTTATGCACTTATCTATTCTTGATACGGTGCTTGTGTGTTTGACTTATCTAAATTCTTACACTTTAATTTATAAGTAACTATTTACAGACATTGGCACTAGAAGTTGACATTGAGACGGAGGATGAAATAAACTCTAGAGAAGAAAACAGAAAAAGATATAAAGATAAAAATAGACGAAATTCTAATGTACCATGTAAGTTTTATTTGAGCATATACAATAAACAAGTATATCTTCAATTGTATAGCTGATATGAGCTATTATCAGATAACTGTAGTAATGTTATGAGAATTACAAAGATGAAACAGAATTTGGAAGAATCTTGCAAATAATGCAGTTAAACACAAAATTATATTTTGCCCAGATAAAATATTTTGTTTCTTAACTTGTAACTTGTTTCTATTTAAATAAAGGTGATAGCAGCAGAGTGCGTTTGTTTCTTAGCAGAACGGAAGGCAAGCATGACTATATCAACGCTGTCTTTATAAACGTAAGTTGAAAAAATAATAAGACGTATGTCGGATAGAAAATATAAAATAACAATTAAAGGGAAGTAACTGACAATGAAATGAATACCATTGACGTTGTTTGATTGATTACTTATTCTTTTTCTTCCGGCTGTAAAATGAAACAATCGGTTTAACATTTATTCATAATAAAATCTAATCAATCCAGTGCCAAATCTGTTTATCTGTTATAAAGGGTAATAATGAATCAAATGTATGGTCTGTTCTATATCTATATACATGTTTCATATGAAATGTTGTATAAAATGATACAGGAGTTGATTGGTATTCCCTTAGGACTATCGCCTATGAATAAAGAAACTGAAACGCAAAAATACGACGATGCGAAGAAATGGCAAATTCAAGTCTATAATTATCACTCCTTCGTCATTGTGTCTTCGCTCCTTCTTCACCGTTCTTCGTGTTTTCGTCGTTGTCGTTTCGTGTTTTAACTTCTTTTGCGATTCAATTTCTTGTCTTTTCGGCTTTTCACGTTTCAAATTACTTCATTCATAGTCGATTGCCCTAACGGAACACTGTAGGTTGAAGCATAACCCTGATTGTTTACCGATTACAAGTAGAGTACAGGCAGATATCCGTTAAAATCGATTTTTAAGATATCCGATTATTGAATACGTTGTCTTCAAATCTTGGAATTTGATTATTTCTAAATGAGAAACACTTTTGGAAACCATTCATCGTTGTACAATAAATTACTGTTGATTACAGAGCTTCAGGATCAAGAATTTGTTCATTGCTGCACAAACACCACTTCCTAAAACTGTCGAGGACTTTCTCAGCATGATATTCCAGCAGCACACGTGTTGTGTTGTCGCTCTTGAGGATCAGAATACTCCTAGCAAAGTCAGTATTACAGATGTATATCAGTTTCATGTCAATTTATTCTAATTTGTACATTCATGTACATGTTTAACTAGCTTCAACTTCGAGTGATCACAATAGAAAATATTACAGCAATAAATATTTTATTACATTCTTTACTTAATGTCTACGTCTAATGGAAATAATAATTGGAAATCTCCTGTAAATGTGTAATAAATACATGTACATGACATAGATCACTATTTTAGAAATGCGATAAATTGCCTTCAAATGTTGACGTTTCTTCTTACCATTTAAAAGTAAAATTTAAGCAAAATAATGTAGTTCGTAATATTATTAAAAAATGTTTTATAAAAGCATATTGTTTAGGGCTTTCATGACAAAAAAAATCTAAAATATTGTTTTAAGTTTTATTAATTAAGGTGAGGTATAGAAGCCCCATGTGTTCATTGATGATTTTGCTTCATTAGAGTAACGGGAGATTAACGTGAACGTAAAGTATACTCACAACAGAGTAACCCATTTGAACAGACAAATCTTTACATTTTTACCATGAGATATTATATGCATCATATATGTAAAGTTAATCATTATATTTTTTTCAGGATGTCGGACAATACCTTCCTGCTGATAACGAGACTTTTACATTCGGAAATTTTTCTGTAACAAGCTCGAAATATGAAACAAAGTCACAATATATCTTAAAGAAACTGACAGTCAAAGATTATACGAAGGTAATACAAAAGAAAATTAACATTTCTGTTTATGATTATTTTTAACGATTGTAAAAATTGAGTTTTTAGTAATTACAATTTAAGACAGTTGCTGTTGAACACAATAAGATCATAACTCCCTACTTTCACATCGATAGTTCTGTTAGCAATTGGTATAATTCAAGCGAAGCATTTTTTTGTATGGAAGTCAAAATACTACGTTGATAACATTTTCATCCCTTTACGAATTATACCTGCACGTTCAGCTCTTCTAATTTCAGTTGTAAACCATCAAAAATACACATAATCCATTATTAAAACATTATTAAACACGTTTGACATTTCTAAATAATTAAAAACAAATGTGGATTCTTGAGACATAATATGCCCTTTATACCGTTTATGATATGATACGGCACGTTTGTAACGTTACTTTTATTGGATAATCGTGAGATTTATAATATCTATATACACCCACATATACTATTATCACTATGACCGTGTAAACAAAAAAAGCATAACCGCTGAAAACCGTTTATACCGGGTGATATGGCATGCCAAAAATATAAGTAATTTATAGTTTAACATTAAATCTGTTCATTTTATCTTTGTAGTCATACTGTTATTACAAATTAGTCTTCTCTCTACAGGACCAGAAGAAATCGGTGTTTCATTTCCAGTACAAAAACTGGCAAACAGCGAAGAAAGTACCCGACAGCGCCATGGATTTTGTACAATTTGTTAAAGAAGTGGAAAAATATGTTGCTAATGACCCGGAAGATGATCCAAATATCATTGCACATTGCTTGTAAGAAATGGTTAAATTCTTTGTAATAATATCCGATTTAGTATCCACTTTCGTCTTCAAAATTTGTCAGCAATATAGCAACAGATAATGTCTATATTTTTGAATATTTTCTAGTTGTATAAAAAGAAAATGTAATGGAATCTAAGTGATAGCATTGGTGCCTTTTGTCTCGTGACACTATTTGAAAATAATGTACTGGAGACTAACATTGTCATAGATGACCTTAATTTTCTGACATAGAATTTAGTAACACTGACCAGGTAAAAATTGCCTGATCTCAAACTCGTATCACAGGTATTTGATTTGTCAGAAACAAGCAAAGGATATACACAAATCAATGAAACTTTTGAGATCCGAGACAAATGTCATATAAAAATTTTGTAACCTCAAGGCATGGTTGGCAATTAATGGAAAAATAACTTTACTTAGATTAAACTTTTTCTGCAAACTCTGTGTTTTACAATCGATTCCTGTTCTTTATTGTTTCTTTTGTTTCGTAATTTTATCATTTGCTTGAATTAATAGTAAGAAACCTGAGATTGAATTGGACAAAACCTAGTATAATGCTGCTGATGGACGAAGATAACAATAATTTTACAGCGAAATATATTTCCGATTGATAGATTACTGATATGATATATGGAATAATGTAGTTCTAAATGATTCTCTAAATAGAAGCTGTCTTAGGTAGATCTATATATATAGATCTAAGGAGGCTCTATACTCCGTATATCTCGTCTTTTCGTATATCTCATCTTAGACTTTTTTATTTAAAGAAGATATAAAGGAAAAAAAATATTTGTTTAAGGAATGGTTTTGAGAGAAGTGGTCTGTTTTGTGTCGTTTACAAACTTCTAGAGAAACTTGAAGCTGAACGACAAGTCAGTGTAGTTAATGTAGTCAGGAAGATCCGTACACACCGACCACAATCAATTACATCAATGGTGAGTACACGAAAAAGTCTTTAACAACATGACATAGTGCATCATTGTTAAATTAAAATGCATTTTTAGATAAGTTATTCATCTATATTTTCCATTCTTCAATGTTCAATCCAAGACATTTGTTTCTTTTTGCCAATCAATTATCCATCTATCGTTTCGTTATCAATCTACCGTTTTGTTCCAAATCATTTTTTCATCCACCATTTTGTTCCATATCCTCCATTTTGTTTCGTTCACTAATGATACGTTATAAACAAGGTGGTAGTTGCAAATTCTCGGCTTCAATAGACTATAATATATCTTTATATACAATGAATGATGGTATATTTTCAGGAACAATTGAAGTTTTGTTACGAGTGTGTTTCAGCGTATCTGGAGATTTACAACACGTACTCCAATTTTGCATCTTAAGATTACTGCAACTTAATGTTTACAATGTGTTAATTGACACATATTTGTAAACATCGTGTTTTGCAATCTACTAGCAAAAGGAAACCAAAAATTGTTAGTTTACATGATCTCTCAATTTGTAGCAATTTTACTTTTTAAATCATGTTTACTTCATTCTTACATGTTTTTATATATTACTTTTGTTTATTACTATTTCATTTAATGCTTACATCTTTACTTAATTTTTTTTAATGTTTACATCTCGGTTATCCTCTATGAGAACTTTTATTGTGTTTCCATCGGGCATCGTCGGTTGAGTACACAGTATCTCTATATATTTATGTGAAGTATACGGATATATCCATATATCAATGTGGAGTATACGGATATATCTATATATTGATGTGGAGTATAAGGATATAGCTATATATTGATGTGGAGTATACGGATATATCTATATATTGATGTGGAGTATACGGATATAGCTGTATATTGATGTGGAGTATACGGATATCTCTATATATTGATGTGGAGTATACGGATATATCAATATATTAATGTGGAGTATACGGATATATCTACATATTGACAAGGAGTTTACAGATATATTTATATTTTGATCTGTAGTATACGGATATTGCTATTTATTGATGTAGTGTATACGGATAAAGCTATATATTAACGTGACGTGGAGTATACGGATAGATCTATATATTCATGTGAAGTATACTGATATATCTATATATTGATGTAAAGTATACTATATATCTACAGATTGATTCCGACTATGATTTTCTTGATCTTGAAACCAACGAAAGCTCTTGTCAACATATATTAAATGGTTTAAAGTAAATTACTGTTTTAACGGCTTAACACCTATACAAGAGATTGGTACATCATAAGTAATCAGTATCAATGAAAATATCATTTTTAACATATGTAACTTTGCTGTTGTAGTATTTTTCACTATATGTTTTAGCTTTATTTACATTTTTGGATTAACAAAAACAATCAGCTGAGAGTAAGTTGTTCAAGGAAAGAGGACATGATTATGTAATCCTATATTTTCTTTATGAAAGGTCTATCAAATTATCATAGTTTATCGATTAAGGGGAGATAACTACAATTTAAAAATTGAGAAGAAAATTATATATGTACTATAAACATTGAGATATTATAACAAATGTTTCATCTGATACAGAGATATTTCTTTTATTCATTTTTTAAATCTTTTGTTACATTGTTTCTTACATCATTCATGACATCTTGAGTACTTTCCTCTAATATTATAACATTTATATATTGATATATATGTATGTTTATATATAGGTTTACATGTCTAAAAATTCGCAATACATTAGAGTAATGATTATAATGAAAAAAGAGCATGTGCAGAAAATGTATATATTGGATACAGTTTATTTATCTATGTAGTCTTTAGCCGTATGGTTAGTTCAATAAGTAGAACAGGTGAATCGGGCTGCCAAAGTTCGATTCCCGGAGAGAGCAAGTCACATTCATGTGATTTATCATAAAAGCCTTTATATGGTCATTTGCACTGTATCTCTGTTTTGGCATGTACAGATGTTCTTTGCGTTGCGAAATTGTAGACAACTTGTACTTGTAAACTGTGTGTACAGTCATCCCATAGCAGGGATGCATCGTGAAAAAGGGGATGGAAAAAGAAAAAAACCCACCTTTCCGGGGAGGCAACATTTTTTTGGGGTCTTCCCTTCGTGTTAGTGGTCATCCCAAAATGGCGGCACGTCGCCAGGGGATGTCGGAGTAATGCATGTTATTTGCTGTTGTTTTACGTGGCGCCGGACCAAGATTTATCAGCATCCATGCCATTTCACTCAAGAAGTCACATCGGGACGTGTGAACATGCTGATCTTCCGTTCGTTGGTCGGGTTGGAGTTACGGCAATACTTCAAAGGCTTCAAGTTTCTTGACGGCAGAACCAAAAAACGTCTCTTGTTAGCGCCACCATCCCGAGTTGTTCACGACATGTAAACCAAGCGTCTCTGGTACTTGAGGTGACTTGACCTTTTCCTGCCGTGTGCCATATCTGCGACGTGTACGCCTTGGGATGGAGATGGAAAACATGCATGTTATTATACAGCATAAACGTATTGATATCGAATGTTATTTCACATCTTATAAAATGCAACCAATGAATTTTCAGCGTTTGCGCTACATTATGTTCGAAGAGATATCATTATTGGACAAAATCCTGCCTATTTAGCCTCGTTTCATTTCCGGAGTTCAAGAAATCATATGAAATGTGTATTGCTCTCCATATTGCCTCGTTTTCATTTTCAGAGTAAATAAAAATATATAACTAATACATAATATAATCAATTTAGCATTGTGTTTATCTTCAGAATGCAAAAAAATGCATATCAAATATTTATTATATTTAATTTTTTCTGATTAATTTACTGATAAATGTCTTAATGCCAAAACATCTGCATTGTTTAGTACCATATTGATTCTTTTGGATTTGAATACAGTCTAGTACCTGTTCCGTTGTTCGATCACTTCAAACCACTCGCTGTAGGTTCGAGCGGTGCAAGCGTCATTGGATTCGTTTGTGTGATAAAGCTATTCAGCTAGCTAACGCTACGTGGATGGTTCTATTCAGTTACCCGCTTTTGAATAAAAAATGAATATATGGGCATATGACGTCCTCCTCTGTCAGTAAAGCTGGAAATTTGTCATATGACCTATACTGTGTTGGTGCGACGTACCCCTACCCCTTCAAAAAAACATCCAATAAAGGTTCGACAACTTGTCCAATGTTTAATTCAGCTTTGTTCTCAACAATGTATATTAACCTTATAGCATTTTATACATCTATTGTTATCGTTTACATATATTTGTTTCCCACGTATCTATATTGCAAACATGTAATTAAATCGCAACACAAACGTGTATTGTTATCGCAAACATGTAGTTATACAGAAAAACATGTATCTATATCGCATGTATGTGTTTCTAATGTAGCTTACATGTTGTTTCGTTATTGTATTTATGTTTTAATGTTTAATGTTAATGTTTTAATATATGTAGGGTTTTTTTATATCGCTTACACATGTATTTAATATCGGATTCATTTATTTTTATCATAAACATGTTTTTTTTTCTTATAACACATACATGTTTCTTTATAGTACATATGTTTTATATCTCATACATATTTTTATATCTCATACACGTATATAAATATTTGCAATTTAATGACATTATGTCTGACAAACTTGGTTTTAGTGATGAATATGTCTTTATCGGACTTACTTACTGAATTCAAAAAGTAGGCAATGAATCAAAACAAGCCAAGACTATGTATTGTAACGTTCATAGAGATATTAAAAGCATATATATTTATAAAAAACAATATCTGATCTGAATAAATGTTTAAATCATTGAAGTTATTGAAGATTGATTTTAAGGTACACATGTGACATTAATAATCTTTAATACCACTATGTATACCTTAAGTTTAAAAGGGGTATAAAGCCATATCTTCTTAATATTTTTGTATATTTTGTAACAGTAAATTTATATTGTTTCGATCATCATACTTATTGTAGCATATATTGTCTCTGTTATTTGAAATGCATGAATATCACATGTAAACAGAATACACTTTTCCGGAAAAAAATAGTATGTTTGCTATTATAAATAGGGTTTTAATCGTTCAACAGTTATTTCATGCATGCGCCAGTCCCTTTTAATGAGATATACAAA
Source organism: Ruditapes philippinarum (assembly GCF_026571515.1). Classification (NCBI taxonomy): domain Eukaryota; kingdom Metazoa; phylum Mollusca; class Bivalvia; order Venerida; family Veneridae; genus Ruditapes; species Ruditapes philippinarum. The sequence continues at coordinate 106,058 of NW_026857948.1, forward strand.
TATAAGAATTCCTTTTCAAAACTTAAATAGGATTTTATACACTTTAAAAAAGTTTTTTTTTAATTAAGCATTTGTTTGTCGAGTAAAACAGCTGCCAATTTTATTCAGAGTATGAAACATAATACGAAATATTATCGCCCAAACAATTAAGATTAAACAATAAGATATTATGGTAGGGTTTCTTGTACCTCTTTTTGCACATATAACCCCCACACTTGAACAGATCTTCAAACTTCCTTCTTTGAAAAATATATTTTTCGATCAGTTAGATTGAAACAAGTCTTATGTTTGCATTGAACATTTAATTTATTTCTTGTGGAGATGTTTTCAGGATAAATGGCTTTATTCCTTTATTCGGAACAATGAAGAGGAGTTTAAATTTGGTATGTTAAACATATAATAGCAACATAAATTTCATACTTTAAAAGTCTTTTCTAGGATCGTGTGGGGGTTGCGTTCATTGAACGCCGCCTTTCCTTGTTGATCTTATTTATCCTTTTTTCAACCGTAAGGTTGCATACAATTTCACTTCTTTTGTTATTCTTATATGTATTTAATTTATACTATAATGACATGATGTTGTCCTCGTTACTTTTACCACAATGTTCTCAAGTGAGCTTTTCTAATGGCATTGTGTCTGTCGTTCGTCGTTTATTTCTCACCTACTGCGAAATCTCAGGTTAACCCTTGGCGATATTCTTTGTATTTTTTGTAAATAGAGTTAAAAGTCGTACGCGCAAATTTATTTCTTTCATTTTGAGTAAGTATAATATATTTTGTTCCGTTTACCTACCGTGTTGCACCTACTCGTATTTACTCTCTTCAGTATATGAAATATCCACTTCTAACCAGATGTCGTTACAGGTTTTGGCGATACAACAAATAGTTCATTCGACTAAATATTTTATATTAATTGCTAAGTTAATTTTAGAAGAAGACATAAAATGGAGGGAAAACATGGGAAAGATTAAAGAAATAATTTCAAATCAAAGTAACTTGATGTTAATCAAGGAAATTCTGATATTATCATAATGTCGATAATGGTTGAAGAAATGAAAGGCTGTTTCACCAAACCGATGTGATGGCATTATCAAAAGATGGCTGACGCAAGTCAGCTAAAGTTTATGTCCAACTAATTGTACTGCGCGACGTGATATGTATGTTATTTTGTATCTGGGCCAAATCTCACCTAATTAGTACCTTTTCTGTCAGGATTTTGAACTACCTCAAGTCGTATTAGAATTCATTTTTGAATTAATTTGTTACGATATCATTAATGTTTATTTATTTCTACATCAATTCCATGTTTTATTTGTGAAAATATTCCTAACAGAAAGTAAACACATGTAGCACCAAAATAAAGATATTGCCGCTTATGTCACGTATCAAACACACTGTTGGTTTATACAGAATTTATTTTAGTTCGATTGTGTAGGAAGCTTTAAGCTTATAGACACACTTTCGAATCCGTTCCTGGAACCAACCAGTACCGAGCAATGAGTGTAAAGTTTCGTGCTCAAGGAAACAACGACTTGCTCCTGTCGGGGTTTGAACCTATGCGGCTAGCGATCATTAAATTACTAGTCCGACGCGTTAACCACTCGGCCATGTCGCCACTGTTGATAACTACACTGGTGTATATACGGTACTGCGTTACTGATAAAACAATTAGTAAACTATCAAGTTTTATTGTATATTTAAGACATTAATTTTTGCAACCATTATTGATTATAAAAGGATTAAACTATTATTTTATGGGAGCAGATGCACAACTTATTTGTTGTTGTCAGAGCGTCCTTAAAATTATAAGAGTCATCACTATTTATTTTAGAATAAGCTTCTCTGTAAAGATAATCAAATGGACTCCACACTAAAACCATTTCTTGTTAAAAAAACAAAAACTCAAAGATTGTGTTCATCTTTCAAGTAAATAGGATATGGGAGCTATTGGTAAAGAACAAATTTGTAACGATTATGCAAAATATGGAAATGTTATGGGCAAACACTTGAGGTTTGTATGTTTTGGAATATGGAGGCTATTCGTTGACAAAAATCTAGCCTTGTTGATCTGACTTGAACAGTTTGTTTACAGACAAAATACATTTGTATTTCTTTGTATGTAAACTCCAATGTTGTATTCTGGGATTGAGATTGCCGATTTAATATTGTAAACATGTATTTAAACAAAATACATTTTGTTAAACGACAAAATATTAACTGTTTTTTTCTGATAGTAGCAATACCCAGTGTTCATCATAGCATGCAGAATACTCATTGTTCGTGTATACGCCTACAAAACAGAAGTTATTTTCTTAGCTTTTCATTGTCAAACAATCATCATTCGGATCTGCATGATCCAGCTTAACACGTTTTTCAAGGAGATAAAATAAGCTCCGCCCATTTTTCCGCCCACTACATCATCGTAAATAAACGTATTCATCCGCTCATTTTCAGTATTTACCGTCAGCGACGCGTAGTTTCCGTTTACCACACCTTTTAGGTGTTTTGTTATTCACCAAATACAATTAACTTGCATGATTGCCATTCTATGCCTTTATTCAATTGACATCAGCGGGCTTTAAAAGATAATAGGCATATAAGTTTTGAAACGTTGTAGATATTTGCTAGAAAAAGAAACTAAAAAAAAACAATTAAAAAAAACTCACCAGGTTACTTACACACTGAGGTTAAATATTTTTCAAAGAAGTAAAAACTATTGATAAGACTATATAGCGACAAATGAATTTTACTGAGAGATTTCCAATTTGCATAGGAATGAGTAACATTGACAGTTAAGCTGCTACCTTACCACTTTCAAATTTTCATATCAACATCTGGTAGAGATTTTGATACGACTTAATACTAATACAGATCAAATTCTGACTAAAAGTAGCATTTACTATTACATAAGTAACCTTAATTCTAGCGTATGACTTGACAAGAAAAAACTTTTAACAATAGTAAAATTAAAACCAAAGTTGAATGTACCCTTTCGTTCATATTTTTTACCATACTTTTCAGATATATTTTCTACGGTGGCACAAAGGTGACATGTGTGTGTTTTTATTTATCTCGTGCGCTCGAGATACTATGTCGCGGCCACCAGCTACTAAGTCGTGGCCACGAGATAGATAAGTCGTGACCACGAGTTACTAAGTCGTGGCCACGAGATATCTAAGTCGTGGCCAAGAGATACTTTGTCGTGGCCACGAGTTACTAAGTCGTGGCCAATTGATAGCGAAGTCGAGGCCACGAGATACTATTTCGTGGTCACGAGTTACTAAGTCGTGGCCTCGAGATAACTAAGTCGTGGCCATGAGATACTATGGCGTGGCCACGAGTTACTAAGTCGTGGCCACGAGATAGCTAAGTCTTGGCCACGAGATACTTTGTCGTGGCCACGAGTTACTAAGTCTTGGCCAATTGATAGCGAAGTCGAGGCCACGAGATACTATTTCGTTGTCACGAGTTACTAAGTCATGGCCTTGAGATAGCTAAGTCGTGGCCATGAGATACTATGGCGTGGCCACGAGTTACTCAGTCGTGGCCACGAGATAAATAACCAATCAGATTGCACTATTTATATGAATTTCCCTAGACATGTGCTATAGTACAAGGATGCCCCTACTTCACCAGCCTGTAAAAGTGCCATTTATACAACTTATTGACTGGTCAATAATCTTACATTTAGCGTCACTGTGACCCTAATTTTTGACCCAATGACCTCGAATTATAAGATGTCATCTTCTAATCAGTTGCAATGATCTTTCTTGGTTATCTAAACCATGGCTTATCCATTCTAAATTATGAATCAGACAAGGCTTTAACATGAAGTTCCCGTGACTTAGTAACTCGTGGCAACGACATGGTATCTCGTTTCCACGACTAAGCTATCTCGTGACCACGACTTTGTATCTCGTGGCCACGACATAGTATTTCGTGCGCACGAGATAAATTAAAAACACACACATGTCACCTTTGTGCCACCGTAATACGATTTGATTGTTTTGCACGTGCTGTTTAACGCTACATTGTGACGCCACGTAAACAAAACTTGAAACGTCTGTGCAGCGTTAACGACTGAATTAAATATATTGGTATTCGGATTCTTTTTCTTAGTAAGACAATTTTCTTTCATTCTAGATAGTTATTACAACAAATTCGACAAAAATTGTTTTTATTTATCATATTTTTCAAACAAAAAAGCGCCCTCAATGTTAAAATACACAGGGAGAAAATAAGAACGGCGAGTGCATTGTTTAAGAAATAACATCGGCCTGAGAGGTGTATATCGGCTATTTAACACCGGTTTGGAGTTTTGATGCGTAGGAATTGACCATGAAAGCCGTAGGCCTGAGTGGTTTTTTTTTCGCACAAAAAACGACAAAACCGGTGTTAAATAGCCGACATACACCTCTCATGCCGATGTTATTTCGATTCTAACACGATAAAATAAGCAAGATCGCTAATGTTATTTTTTCAATCGGAAATAACTTCCGGTGTCGATTTTCGTATAACGCTGTTCGAATTTCGCACCCTACTGTTGCGAAGATATAGAAATTATTAAACAAAAGAAATAATAAGAAAAAAACATTATTTTATCAAGTTTTCAACAATAAAAATTTACGTCGTATTATGTTTACATCAGTGCCCCATTTATCTTTCTTGTATGTATGAAATAACGTCAGCTTGTTTATGAATTAGTTGTTTACTTAGGATGACGTCATTACGCTGCTTACGGATTGGCGCCGTTCTGTCAAAATATTTTATTAACTGATATGAATCAAATATGTGGCGTGGCGTTAGTGTATGTGAGATATTATTTCGGTATTGTATGAAAAGAAAACATTATAAGAACTGAAAATATAAATAAAAAAATGCTTGTTATTGTTGCTTTAAAAGGCCTTGTAAACTATATATAATCGATGGTGAAAACATAACAGCCGCAAATACAAGTAGTCCCTAACCAGTGTTTATTGGCAGTTTAACACCGGTTTTTTTTCCTTCTTTGTCTATAGTGTTAGAATGTAGAATAATGCACGCTTCGGGCCTCCTTTGTTTATATAGAAAACATTCCGATAGTGTTAGAATGATAATTTGATTTGTTTTAAATTAAAGTTTCATTGATAGTTAGTCGAAAATAAATAGTAGTTTTAATGTAATATTAATTTCCATAACTTTTCCTTGTGAAATATATATATAACAATACGAGATCAACGAATCAATCAGTCATTGATGCATCTCTGTCTGATAAAGTGTGAAAATTTTATCTCTTTTGGGGAAATATGTCATGATCATACCTTTGTTTAAACTTATTACACTCTAGCGGTACATCTGAAATATATACTAGAAGTCGATTAATTATTGTTTTATGAGTTCGTTCGTTCGTTCGTTCGTTCCTTCCTTCCTTCCTTCCTTCCTTCCTTCCTTCCTTCCTTCGTTCGTTCGTTATCCATTCATTATTGAGATAATACTTTGCTAAAATATGTTTGATACCTGTCAAAGAAACAAGCCTTTTTCATGTTACACAATTAAATGAGCCGGAAAAAAAATGAAGTTCCGATTGGATGGGCCTATAGTCATTTATACTTAAAGGTTATGTAGAAAATGAAATTGTTCAAAATTTATCGGTGTTTTCCTAGAAGCATATAACATAATACATGTTGTTGTGTAAACACTAAATAATCAAAAGAGTGCACTGGTTCTTCAATAACGTTTTACCGGAAGTCAACTCATATAATGACGTCAATACAAAAACATATAATTGAAATGAAATATTGTAACTTAAAAAACTTGAAATCATATATATCTAGTGAATATATTTAAATTGAACGTTTGATTAATCACTTAAATTCATAAACTGTCTCTGAGAGTAAACGACATTTACAGTATTTTAAATGAAAAGGTCTCTCAAATCAATCACTATTGCCATAAGTTTAAAATCACTGTTATGATTCTCTTACTGTAATTAACCGGTAAAGTTTCGCTGATTATATATAACGCATTGCAAATGTCACTTTATGTTTAAAAGGCATACGTGAACAATTGGTGTCAGCAAATGCACGTGAATCACGTGTACAATGTTACTTCAGTTCTAGTGGGTACAGCTTGGCAATAGGTCGTAATTCCTCGTTTGGATCTAACACGGACTGCTCGAATATGTCCATCACCGCCAGTTACTACATCTTTTATAATTCCTATTGACCAGCGATTCCTTGGTAAATACTCGTCATGTATATGAACCAAGTCACCAACATTGATATTGTCACCATGGTTACCAGATTTTCTGTGAAACTCTCGCAACGATGTGAGGTATTCGTGTTTCCATCTTGACAAAAAATGATCAAGCATTGCAGTCTTAAATCTGAACTATTTACCGGCCGATTCTTGGGTTAATTCCTTTGTTGTGAGATCTCTGTCGTCTTGATAAATAGGTGAGGCAATCCTTCGTCCGTATAGTAGATGCGATGGTGTTAATGGCTCTTCATCTTTGGTATCTGTATATGTATATGTAAGAGGGCGGTCATTGATAATGCATTTGTTTTCGTTTACAAGTGTACGAAGAACTTCCATGCTTATCAATAATTTCCACAGCACTTTTCTGATACATGTATTGGTAATACCTATAAGTCTTTCCCACCAACCACCATACCAATGGGCATGTTGCGGGATAATGGCCGTTCCAAGAATCTCGTCCTTCAAGATTTTGACAGTGGCTATATATGTAAGGGCGTTATCCGACATTATAATTTTTGGAATTGATTTTCTACTGAAGAAACACCGTAGAGCCAAAATGAATGATTCCAAAGTCATATCTGGCACAATCTGTAAATGGATAGCTCGTGTATTTGCGCACGTGAAAAGACAAATATATGCCTTTTGTAGATCTCCATGAAGTTTTTTTACTGACAATGCTCCAATGAAATTTATCCCTGTCACAGTGAATGGCGGTGCTTGTTTCAATCTGTTGCTCGTTAAAGGTGGGGCGTCGGAAATACTATATGCTTTACCTGTTACCTTGCGGCACGAGACGCACGAGCGAACAATTTTCCGGACACGTTGACGAATACAGTATACAGTACTTTTGACGAAGAAATGTGACAGTACTTGCTGTACCGGAATGAAGCTGAACAATATGTGCGTCCTTTATGATAAGGTATGTCAATGATGTTTAGACGGAAGAAGGTACTGGAATATCGTGCTTTCGTGTAACGGTGCATTATGTAATCTACCGCCGCAACGAATTAGCTTGTCGTCATCCATGAAAAGATCTAGCTGTGTTACTATAGTTCGTCTTCTTGATCTGCTAGATTTGTTTTTTAACAGATACTTTATTACTTCTGGGAAATTTTGCCGTTGCACGTGTATTACTAGTTGTCTGTCTGCTACATCCATCTCGTGTGTCTCTAAAGGTCCACGTATTTTCTTTGAACGTCAGCAATTGTTAACAAATCGGTTGACGTAGGCCGTAACACGTAATAGTTTCATATATGAATTATATCTCTGGAAATCTAGAGTCTCTATAATATTTGGTGTTTGTAATGAGTATCTTGAGGCTATCAAGACATTTGTTTCACATTTAGGATTGTCATATTCAACAAACTGGTAATCGTTCCTTTGAAATGCTCTCTCATCCATCAGCCATGTTGGGCCATACATCCACAATGGATTATTTTGAATTTTTTCGTAGGTACGTCCTCTCGATAAAAGGTCTGCAGGGTTCTCATGAGTTGGGCAATACTGCCATTGAAAACCATGGGACATCTCTTGTATTTCCTTTACACGATTTGAAACAAATATCGGTTGTTTCTTGGCTGAAGAAATCCAACTAAACACGATTTGACTATCGCTCCATAGATATACACTTTTACAGTCAATAGCTGACTTTAAATGTTGACAAAGTCTTGCTGCAAGAATTGCTGCACAAAGTCCTAGCTTTGGAACAGTAAGCTGCATAATTGGGGCTACTTTACTCTTCGCCATGATGAGTATGCTTTCTTTACCGGAAATGAGATATGCGCATGCTCCATGCGCCGCTTTAATGCTTGAATCGACGAAATTATGCAGGCTTTCATCTTTCTGTGTGGATTTTGGGAAATATTGTCGGCTGAATTTTATTTCGGTGGCCTTGACTAAATCGTCTCTTACTTTTATCCATTCCGTATTATTTCTTCGGGTAAAACCTAATCCCAGTCGAAGTTTTGTTTCCATAGCAACTTTATCAACATTTTTAATCTAACAGTAATTGGACAGAGCAATCCCAACAGATCAAAGATTGATGACGACTCTTTTAAAAATCTCCCTTTTAGATAAAAATAAGTTATTACTGGGGTTTAAAATCTTTGGCGAATACGACATTTCATCGGCTGAAGGATCCCAAAAAATCATTTGTGGCATAAAAAGAGTTTATTCTGCAATGTTTAGTACAATACTGATTCTATTGGACTTGAATATAGTCTAGCACCTCGTCCGTGATCGAGTGGTAAAGGTCGATCACCTCAAACCACTCGTTGTAGGTTCGAGCGGTGCAAGCGTCATTGGACTCTTTTATGTGATAAAGCTATCCAGCTAGGTTAAGGCCCGTCGATGGTTCTATTCAGGTACTCGCTTTTGGCTGAAATAATGCATTTATGGGCACATGATGTCTTTCTCCGCCAGTAAAGCTGGAAATTTGCCAAATGACCTATACAGTGTTGGTGCGACGTACCCCACCCCCTTCAAAAATCATACAATAAAGGTCATCCAACGTTTAATTCAGCTTTGTCCACAACAATGTATAATAACCTTAAAGTATTGCATACATCTATTGTTATCGTTTGCATAGATCTATATCTATATCCCGTACTTGTATCTATATTGCAAACATGTAATTTAATCACATCACAAACGTGTATTGTTATCGCAAACATGTAGGTATACAGCAAACATGTAGTTATACAGTAAACATGTAGTTATACATTCTAACACGACCCGCATTTTTCCCTATTGAACATAGAAGAACAGAAAGTGTGTGTTATTATGCAACAGATGCACAGTTTGACGTTCTATATTTAGACATGTGACGTAATCATTATACACGTGACGTAACCACTAAAAATCCGACGCGCTGAAAATAAGTACGGAAACAAATCAGGCGCAATTTTGCTTAACTATCAAGTAAGGCAACATTTATTTGTTGATGTCGTGTTAGAATGGAAATAAAATATCCAAATCAGTGATTTTATCGCTTGATAACATCACTGTTTGTCGTTCGGATGCGCATCATTATATTACTCGGGCTACGCCCTCCTGATATAATTCCTCCTATCCGAACTCCAAACAGTGATGTTATTGAGCGATAAATTTTTATATCGCATAAGTGTATTTATATCGGGTACATATTTTTTTATCATAAACATGTTTATTTCTTATATCACATACATGCTTCTATATAGTAAATATGTTGATTTTTTTATCTCCCACATATTTTTGTTATCTCACACATGTATTTAAATTACATTTTAATGACAAGGTGTGTGAAAAACTTGATTTCAGTGATGAATATATCTTCATCGGACTTTCAGCTTACTTACCGAATGCAAAGTCAGGTCAATAGATTTATTTAATGATTGATTCATTCAGTATTTATTTGTAACCGACTCATTTCTTTTCATGAACGCTTATCAATACACACTTACCAAAATAATTAAAACAGAAACGTTGCTTGGAAAACATCTTTTTCATAAAATTATTCTAAGTAGGCAATGAATCAAAACAAGCCAAGACTATGTATTGTAACTTTCATAGAGATATTAAAAGCATATATATTTATAAAAAAAAACAATATTTGAATAAATGTTTAAATCATTGAAGTTATTGAAGATTTTTAAGGTACGACTGTGACAAAAAAAACTTTCATACCTTTACAGTATACCATTAGTTTAAAAGGGGGTAAAAAGCCATATCTTCTTAATATTTTTGTATATCTTTTCAACATTAAAATTATATTGTTTTGATCATCATACTTGTTGTAGCATACATTGTCTCTGTTACTTGAAATGTATGAATGCCAAATGTAAACAGAATAAACATTTTTGGAACAAAATGTCATGTTGCTATTGTAAATAGGGTTTTAATTCTTCAGCTATTATTTCACGTATGCGCCAGTCGCTCTTAATGAAATATACAAATATAAGATTTTTTTTTTCAAAACTAAAATATAGGTTTTTATACACATTAAACAAGCTATTTGTAATTAAGCACTGGTTTGTCAAGTATAAAACATGCCAAGTACATTCAGTGTATGAAACATAATACTAGATATAATCGTTCAACCTTTAAGATAAAACAATGAGATATGGTGATATTGTTTCCCTTTTGCACATATAACCCTCACACTTGAACGGATTTTGAAACTTCCTGCTTTTAAAAATATTTTTCGATCAGTCAAACAAGTCTTATGTTTGCATTGAACAATTAATCTATTTCTAGTGGAGTTGTTTTCAGGAAAAATGATTTAATTCCTTTATTTGGAACAATGAAGCGCAGTTTGAATTTGGTACGTTAAACATTTAATAGCAACATAAATTTCAAAATCTTTTCAACCGTAAGGTTGCATAACATTTCACTTCTTTTACTATTCCTATATTTATTTAATACATACTATAATGACGTGGAGCCGACGGTGCCCAGGATGTTATTATCGTTACTTTCCCACTTTTTAGTAATGTTCTCAAGTGAGTTTTTCTAATGGCATTGTGTCTGTCGTTCGTAAATTATTTCTCACCTGCTGCAAAATCTCAAAATAACAAGGGTTAACCCTTGAAGATCTTTTTGGTAATTCAAATTTGTAAATAGTGTTAAAAATCGTACGAACTAATTTATTTCTTTGATTAAGTATAATATATTTTGTTCCGTTTACCTGTCGTGTTGCGCCTACTCGTACTTACTCTCTTTTGCCAAAATACAGTATATGAAATATCCGCTGCTAACCAGATGTCGTTACAGGTTTTAGCGATACAAATAGTTCATTTGACTAAATATTTTTCATCATTTTCTAAATTAGTTAAAGAAGAAGACATAAAATTGAGGGAAACAAGGAAAGGTTTTCCATGTTTGGATTAAAGAAAGAATTTCAAATCAAAGTAACTTGATTCTGAGCGCAAGCTATTAGAATTTCATGTTTGAATAAATTTGTTACGATACCATTAATGTTCATTTATTTCTACATCAATGCCATGTTTTATTTGTGAAAATATTCCTAACATAACGATTTTGATAGAAAGTAAACACATGTACCACCAAAATAAAGATATTGCCGCTAATGTCACTTGACAATGCCGCTAATGTCACGTGACAAATACACTGTTGATAACTACACTGTTGTATATACGGTACTGCGTTTATAATGCAACAATGTTAATAAAATATCAAGTTTTATGTTATATTTAAGATATTAATTTATGCATAAAAGGATTAAACTATTATTTTATGGGAGCAGATGCACAACTTATTTGTTGTTGTCAGAGCGTCCTTAAAATTATAAGATTCATCACTATTAATTTTAAAATAAGATACTCTGTAAAAATAATTAAATTGTCTCCACTCTGAAACAATTTTTGTTAAAAATAGATTTTGTTGATCTTTCAAATCAATATAGGACATGGGTATAGAACAGATTTGTCACGATTATGATAAAAATGGGGAAATGTTATGAGCAGACACTTGAGGTTTGTATGTATTTGAAGAGCAACATACGGATTCCTAGTGCTTTTAGCGACTACGAGAAAAAAAAACATTTCTAAGGAATTTTACACAGAAAGTCAATTATTAGTAAACAGACTGATTAACTATTAAACGATACTTTCAATTCATATTTTTCATCAATAATTAAGCGAATAAATGTTTAACACGGCGCCTCGACAATGTATGCGCGATATTTGTCGATAACAACATCACATGTAAATTTCTTATAAGCGCACAACCATATTTCTGGATAGTTTATTCCAAACACCTTTACTGAAATGTTTATAGAAACAAAACACACGTAGGCATGAAAATTGCTTTAAAATGAACGTGGTAGCCTTAGGAAAAAATACCCGAACATTTATTTCGAGAAACAGATGTCCGCTTCATTTTTTTGCAAAAGACATTCATAATGTTGGTATACTTTAAAGATTAAGTCCATATCTTTCACTTTTATGCCGTCTAAGAAATAATTTTCTTTTATAAAATACATGCATGACGAAGTGCGATTCTGAGAATCAGGGCGTTTATTTTACAATGTTACATAAACAACACGCAGCGCCATTATATTCTTTGTTCCTTGTTATGATTATCTTAAGATTTAAGGGTTTTCCAACATAATTAACTGCTTTTAACAATAATAAGCAAAAGATAATTCCACATATATACAAGCTGTTTCTTTGTAAACCGTACTAAGAAAATCGGTAAGAAATCATGGCGCCTCCTCAGTTCATTTTCGACAATTTTTCTTAAGTTTTTGGTATAGAACTAAAAATAAGATTTTAACCTTCAAGTATATTTAGATAGAAAGTCAGAAGATAATTCCTCAAATAAAATGTCACAAAAAAACTTAAAAAGTTGGTCTGTCTTGTGTAAATTCGGAGTTTACTGGTAAGCCTGAAAAGCGTACCGATGAATCTTGGGAACGTACCACCTTTCAATTCTTATAACATTTTAAACAATTTGCATAAATGTATTATAGAAGCAATTTAAGTTTATTGTTTTTAAAATAAATTAAGTATATTTATAATCATTAATTGAAAAAGAAATACATGTAATTACAATCTAAAAATGACTTTTCTTTTCAGTTTGAACCGTATCACGATTGAAAATTTGTATATCCGATTGTTGAAAGAAATCACGGCTTCATTTTGAATACTTATTTATAGATGTGATTTCTTAGTTTTAACTACATTTTATATATTTTAAGTTTACACAAAGAACTTAAATAAGTTTGGAAATGGACTGCTCATCAATTATTAATAGTGTCAACATTTCCGAAGTGTATATTGGCTAGCGTACCGGTGTCGGCGTTGTGTAATAGTGGACACATTTTAAAAAGAAATATGTTGAATACATTTTCTATACCGGGACAAAAGCGTCTTTTTCGGTGTTGGGATTTTGAGAAATAAGTAATACATATTCCCTCTTTTTTGAAAAATGAAGTGGAGTTTGGCTTTGGAATGTAGATACATTCGTGATAACATGCTCAGTTTGTTTTTAATTCCACTTTTTTCTGCCGAAAATAACATGTTTTTTTAGGGCGCATAACCATATAACAATTGTTTAAAGGTACACTACATTTGTAGGGTATGAACCGTGACAAATTTGGTTCCCTTCTCAAAGTCTCAAATAATTTAGCTTATTTCAAATCTATTTTGTCTCTGTGCAGTTTACAAGTACTTTTAACATCAGAATTCATGGTACCGATAAGTCTTTATCTGTAAAACGTGGTGTTGTTCTTTATTGATTTTAATTTAGATTACACGATTTTTCTTACAAGAAAATCGATACGTTCCGTCATACGGAACTCTCGTACGGTATTATTTATCTTTATACGATATATTAATATTTGATCAAACTATACAATCATTAATTTCAAAACATTCAAGCTTAATAACTTAAAGGCACCTTTGTCATATAAAAACGTAAGATTTAAATAAAAGCGTGTGTTCTTTGAGGAGCTTTTGATATGCGTTATTGATAATTTGATTAGTTTTAAATTAAAATTCCATTGATAGTTTGTCGAAAATAAATAGTAGTTTTAATGTAATATTGTTACGAAATCACTTCTCTATTGTGAAAAGCTTTGTTTATTCACTTTTTTCGCTTAAAAGTAAACCATTTCTCTATGCTGGTATAATGAACAAGTCCAGTCCAAGTGAAAGCAGGATTATATTTATTGCAGTAAATCAAAATAATGCATCATTTTATTCTCTATCAACAGTCAAAACCAAAGTAAAATCCTTAACAACTTCAACAAATACATTTCTGCAATTACTAACTAACCAACTCCAACTCAAAACCCCAACTCACTACCTCAAAAACTCCTCAAAAACTAACCCAGCTAGAAAAGTTCCCAGCTTATATACCCTTCTGTTTGCGCAGCTAGGGTGGTGTGCAAAAGTAGATTGTTGCGCGACCCACTTGCGCTAACCAGTTTTACA